>NC_088231.1:14708976-14756476 GCF_036934945.1 Oncorhynchus masou masou | reverse complement strand
AAAGTACAGAAACATTGATTTCTCTCTGGGTTCTACTCTGTCAAATAATGCTGCCTGGTTGTATAACTGGTGCTGCTGTGTAGAGAAATACAGTTCATATTCTATGTACTGTACAGTACCAGTCAAAAGTCTTAGAACACCTACTCATTCAAAGGTTTTTCTTTATTTTTACTATTTTCTACATTGTAGAATAATAGTGAAGACATCAAAACTATGAAATAACACATATGGAATCATGTAGTAACCAAAAAAGTGGACAGAAATCAAAATATATTTTATATATGAGATTCTTCAAATAGCCACCCTTTGCCTTGATGACAACTTTGCACACTCTTGGCATTCTCTCAACCAGCTTCATGAGGAAGTCAGCTGGAATGCATTTAAATTAATTTGTGGAATTTCTTTCCTCCTTAATGCTTTTGAGCCAATCAGTTGTGTTGTGACAAGGTAGGGGTGGTATACAGAAGATAGCCCTATTTGGTAAAAGACCAAGACCATATTATGGCAAGAACAGCTCAAATAATCAAAGAGAAATGACAGTCAGTCTTTACTTTAAGACATGAAGATCAGTCAACATGGAAAATGTAAAAAACGTTTAAAGTTGCAGTCCTCCAGGCTGTGTAAGGGCTATTTTACCAAGAAGGAGAGTGATTGAGTGCTGCATCAGATGACCTGGCCTCCACAATCCCTGGATCTCAACCAAATTGAAATGGTTTGGGATGAGTCGGGCCGCAGATTGAAGGAAAAGCAGCCAACAAGTGCTAAGCATGTGTGGGAACTCTCTCAAGTCTGTTGGAAAAGCATTCCAGGTGAAGGTGGTTGAGAGAATGCCAAGAGTGTGCAAAGTTGTCATCAAGGGAAAGGGTGGCTATTTGAAGAGTCTCAAATATAAAATATATTTTGATTTGTTTCACTCTTTTTTGGTTACTACATAATTCCACAATGTGTTATTTCATATTATTCTACAATGTAGAAAATAGTAAAAATAAAGAAAAACCCTTGAATGAGTAGGTGTTCTAAACCTTTTGACCGGTAGTGTATATACAGTGCATTCGGAAAGTATTCAGACCCCTTTACTTTTTCCACCTTTTTTTGTTACAGACTTATTCTAAAATAGATGTATTTAAATGTCCCTCATCAATCTACACACAATACCCCATAATGACAAAGCAAAAACAGGTTTTTATACATTTTTGCAAATATTTTCAAAATATAAAAAATAAATGTATTTTTTACATAAGTATTCAGACCCTTTGCGATGAGCTCAGGTGTATCCTGTTTCCATTGATCATGCTAGATATGTTTCTACAACTGGATTGGAATCCACCTGTTGTATATTCAATTGACTGGACATGATTTGGAAAGGCACACCTGTCTATATAAGGTCCCACAGTTGACAGTGCATGTCAGTCCAAAAACCAAGCCATGAGGGCAAAGGAATTGTCCGTAGAGCTCCACGACAGGATTGTGTGGAGGCACAGATCTGGGGAAGGGTACCAAATCGTTTCTGTAGCATTGAAGGTCCCCAAGAAGACAGTGGCCTTCATCATTCTTAAATGGAAGAAGTTTGGAACCACCAAGACTATTCCTAGAGCTGGCCGCCCGGCCAAACTGAGCAATCAGTGGGAAAGGGCTTGGTCAGGGAGGTGAACAAGAACCCGATGGTCACTCTGACAAAGCTTCAGAGTGCTCTGTGGAGATGGGAGAACTTTCCAGAAGGACAACCATCACTGCAGCACTCCACCAATCAGACATTTATGGCCAGGTGGAAGCCACGTCTTAGTAAAAGGCACAACAACCTGCTTGGATTTAGCCAAAAGGCACCAAAAGACTCTCAAACTATGAGAAACAAGATTCTCTGGTCTGATGACACCAAGATTGAACTCTTTGGCCTGAATGCCAAGTGTCACATCTGGAGGAAACCGGGCACCATCCCTACGGTGAGGCATGTTGGTGGCAGCATCATGCTGTGGGGAAGTTTTTCAGTGGCAGTTACTGGGAGACTAGTCAGGATCAAAGGAAAGATGAACTGAGCAAAGTACAGAGAGATCATTGATGAAAACCTGCTCCAGAGCGCTCAGGACTGCAGACTGGGGCGAAGGTTCACCTTCCAACAGGACAACGACCCTAAGCACACAGCCAAGACGACGCAGGAGTGGCTTCGGGTCTCTTCAAGTCTCTGAATGACCTTGAGTGGCCCAGCCAGAGTCCGGACGATCAAACATCTCTGGAGAGACTTGAAAATATCTGTGCAGCGACGCTCCCATCCAACCGGACAGAGCTTGAGAGGCTTTGCAGAGAATGGGTGAAATTCCCCAAATACAGGTGTGCCAAGCTTGTAGTAATATAACCAAGAAGACTCAAGGCTGTAATCGCTCCAAAGGTGCTTACACAAAGTACTGAGTAAAGGGTCTGAATACTTACAGAACCTGACAAAAGTTTGGACACACATACTCATTCAAGGGTTTTTCCTTATTGTACTATTTTCTACATTGTAGAATAATAGTGAAGACATCAAAACTATGAAATAACACATGTAGAATTATATAGTAACCAAAAAAGTTTGAAAGAAATCTAAATATATTTTATATTTGAGATTCTTTAAAGTAGCCACCCACTCTTTGCATTCTCTCAACCAGCTTCATGAGGTAACCACCTGGAATGCATTTCAATTAACAGGTGTGCCTTGTTAAAAGTTAAATAGTAGAATTTATTTCCTTCTTAATGCATTTGAGCCAATCAGTTGTGTTGTGACAAGGTAGGTTTGGTATACAGAAAATAGCCTCATTTGGTAAAAGACCAAGTCCATATAATGGCAAGAACAGCTCAAATAAGCAAAGAGAAATGACAGTCAGTCATTACTTTAAGACATGAAGATCAGTCAACACGGAAAATGTAAAAAACGTTGAAAGTTGCAGCCGCAAAAACCCTCAAGTGCTATGATGATACTAGCTCTCATGAGGTCCGCCACAGGAAAGGAAGACCCAGAGTCACCTCTGCTGCAGAGGATAAGTTCATTAGATTTACCAGGCTCAAAAATCGGCAATTAACTGCACCTCAGATTGCAGTCCAAATAAATGCAGTAACAGACACACCTCAACACCAACTGTTCATAGGAGACTGCGTGAAACAGGCCTTCATGGTCGAATTGCTGAAAAGAAACCCCTACTAAAGGACACCAATAAGAAGAAGGGACTTGCTTGGGCCAAGAAACATGAGCAATGGACATTATACCAGAGGAAATCTGTCCTTTGGTCTGATGAGTCCAAATTTAACCTGACAGAGCTTGTGAGGATCTGCAGAGAAAAATGGGAGAATCTCCCCAAATACAGGGCTGTAATCGCTGCCAAAGGTGCTTCAACAAAGTACTGAGTAAAGGGTCTGAATACTTATGTCAATGTGATATTTCAGGTTTTTATTTCTTATAAATTCGCAAACATTTTTAGAAACCTGTTTTTGCTCTGCCATTATTGTGCGTAGATTGATGGGGGGGGAAACACATTTGTATACATTTTAGAATAAGGCTGTAACGTAACAAAATGTGGAAAAAGTCAAGTGGTCTGAATACTTTCCGAATGCACTGTATATATACTGTATAAACATTTAGGTGTGGTTAAAAAAAATATATGCTTCTTATTCATATCAGTGGTTTTCTGTGGTTTATTCAAATAAATGAATTGAAATGGAATCTTTTTCGCTTTTTGAGGATCAAAATGTCGGTGGGAAAAAAATGGTCTGACATTTTCCCTACGACGAATAACTGACTTTCCGTGAACTAACATGTTGTCTAATGATTTGTTGCCACTCCTCAATGAACAGAGGGAGGAGTCACTGAGTGACTCCAGGAAGAAGACGAACACTTTAATCACCACAGAGAAGTTTCATGAACATTTCAGATGAAGATGCCGACATATACGCTTTCCATTATTAATCAACGTTGTCACTCCAGAGAAAGTATCCAACAATCTGAAACATCGAGTTAAGATCAGAGGCGAGTTCTTCTTCGTTGTAAAGACATTGGAATGAATTAAACAGAGGTCCAAAGTGATCGTCTGGGGAGTAAAACTCTACACACAGTGTCCCATCAAACAAGAGCTAAGACCAGCCACAAACAGACCAAAGAGAGAGAAGAGAGTGAGAGAGAGAGAGAGAGAAAGAAAGAAAGAGACACAATTTGACTTTGCCTATGCTTCTCACACTTTAACATGACATCTCTCCCCACAACTTAAAAGGAGTCATCCTTCCGCGTCTATTTCCCCATTCTGTCTTATCAGTGGCATTTACCAGTCTAACGAAGCTAATGATAGTCAATATCAAAGTAGCACTATTGTCATGTAGCATTATAGCTTCCCCTCCCTCTCTCTCTCTATCTGGTTAGGTCTACCTTCCTCAGTGATCAACCATTGTTTTCTCAGATGCTGAGTGAAGGAAAGACAACTATTTATGTATGAAAGGGAAGGGAAGAGAAGAGAAGGGGGCCTGTGCCAGACTTCTATTCTTGTCGCGAGATCATTCTTAAGTAGGTCCTCCTCTCCTCTCCTCTCCTCTCCTCTCCTCTCCTCTCCTCTCCTCTCCTCTCCTCTCCTCTCCTCTCCTCTCCTCTCCTCTCCTCTCCTCTCCTCTCCTCTCCTCTCCTCTCATCCTGACTCCTTTAGTTTGTTCCCTCTCTTCTTCTTTTTGTGTTTAACTGTCTCTCCCTTCTTTCTTCATGTGGACAGCGTTGTGTGGGAACAGACAGTGGAACAACCCATCCAGGGGACACATGACAATGCTCGTTAGGGAAGACATAGCTGGGCTGTCCCTTCAGCCAGCATCAATATTACATTGATAAGGGGTTTGGTGTGAACAAAGTAGTATTACTGTGTTGCAATAAGAGAGAGCATCTTCTGTGTATCGAGTGCATGGGTCGTTTTGGTTACTACTAACTTGGACGCTTGGCGCAAAGCCCGAAAACAAACTGTCTTTGAATCCTTCTGTATATAACTTCCACTCCTTCTGTATATAACTTCTATTCCTTCTGTATATAACTTCCACTCCTTCTGTATATAACTTCTATTCCTTCTGTATATAACTTCCACTCCTTCTGTATATAACTTCCACTCCTTCTGTATATAACTTCCACTCCTTCTGTATATAACTTCCAAAACATCTAAATGTGTATGTATTTGACAGTGTGCTCAGAAGTTATAGATGCAATGGTAAACATGCAGCATGGTATTGTGAGGGCTGTGTTGGGCCAGTAACCTAAAGGTCGCTGGGTCAAATCCCTGAGCCAACACCGGTGAAAAATCTGCCAATGTGCCTTTGTGCAATTGATCCTGGAATTCTCTCTGGATAATAGAGAGAATTCTGCTAAATGACAAAAAATGTCAAATGTAATCTCAGTGTAAAATATCACCAGGGTCAAAGGCCAAGTCCTTAAACAGGACACATGTACACATATTGTACTGAGTTATGTGAGGTGAATCATACTACAACTGGAAATTAAATAATTACACATGCTGTGGGTCATTACTCATATAATCATATAATGGCAGTGGTGGAAAAAGTACCAAATTGTCATACTTGAGTAAAAGTCAAGATACCTTTATCGAAAATTAATAAAATACTACTTGAGTAAAAGTCTAAAAGCATTTGGTTTTAAATATACTTAAGAACCAAAAGTAAATGTAATTGCAAAAATGTACTTAAGTAAATGTAAAAGTATAAATCATTTCAAATTGATTATATTAAGCAAACCAGACGGCACACTTTCTTGTTTTTTTTCTTTACTGATAGCCAGGGGCACACTCCAACACCATTTACAAAGAAAACATTTGTGTTTAGTGAGTCCGCCAGTCCAGAGGCAGTAGGGATGACCAGGGATGTTCTCTTGATAAGTGTGCGAATTGGACTATTTTCTGTTCTGCTACGCGTTCAAAGTGAAAGAAAATGAAGGAAATGTATGGAGTAATAATGTGTAACTCTGTGTTGTTGTACCTGTCGAACTGCTTTGCTTTATCTTGGCCAGGTAGCAATTGTAAATGAGAACTTGTTCTCAACTTGCCTACCTGGTTAAATAAAGGTGAAGTAAAAAAAATAAAAAGTACATTATTTTCCTTAGGAATGTAGTGAAGTTCAAATAAAAAAGTCAAAAAAATATAAATAGTAAAGTAAACTACAAATACCCCAGAAAACTACTTCAGTAGTACTTGAAAGTATTTTAACTTCAGTACTTTACACTATTGTATGGCAGTATCTTTGAAGGTCAAAAAGTCTCATATTAAACACCTCTGAATATCATTCCACTCGTCATTCTCACTGCTGCCACAAGATGGCGCTTTAGTCCTTCTTGTTTGATTGGGGCATCTCCACACATAGACGCAGGAACACTCACGCACATACGCATTCACACCGTGTGCGAATGAACTGAACCGGCCAATAAGCCAAGGTTGTTTTCAATACCATGAGATATATCTGAAAGGTCCAATTCATATTCAATAGACATGTACTGTGTGTGTCTGAAGAACACGGCAGGGGGTGAGGCAGATGTAACATACTTGAACTACAGCAAAAACACACACCACATTAAGAGGTGGTTTTTTAAAAACTTTTCTAAACTAAATGTGGAGTAGTGTTTTAAGGCTCAATTAAGCAGGTGATTTGATTAGTTGCTGGATATTTACCATTATAAAACAGAAGTGATTTAAAGATAGCAATAAGCAAAGTGACCAGAACCATGATCCACATAATACTTCTTATTTCTTGGAGAGAAACAATCAACACCACACACCTCAATGATAATCTCTCTCTCTCTCTCTCTCTCTCTCTCTCTCTCTAACAGTAAACATTATACATACAGAAGTTTCAAAACAAGAAAGACATTACAAATGTCATATTATATATATACAGTGTTTTAACAATGTACAAATGGTTAAAGGACACAAGATACAATAAATAAGCATAAATATGGGTTGTATTTACAATGGTGTTTGTTCTTCACTGGTTGCCCTTTTCTCGTGGCAACAGGTCACAAATCTTGCTGCTGTGATGGCACACTGTGATGGCACACACTTTCTCTCTCTCTCTCTCTCTCTCTCTCTCTCTCTCATTCTTTCACACACACACACACACACACACACACACACACACACACACACACACACACACACACACACACACACACACACAGACACAGACACAGACACACACACACACACACACACACACACACACACACACACACACACACACACACACACACGCATGCACGCCCGCATACACGCATACACGCGCACATATACAAACACCCACACTTTCCCTGATAGGAGCATTACACTACAGTACACTGGGGGAATGCTCTCTCTCTCCTCTGTGAGAGCACTTCACAGCCTAGTGAAGCTGTTGGGTTCAAAGAAACAATATTAGATCGATATGCACGCTGCTGTTCTCTGTCTCCGAGGTGTGGCGTGTGTGTGTGTTTGTGTATGCGTGCTGCCCGTACGCTATGTGTTTGTGTGTGTGTGTGTGTTGAGGCCGATAACTCAGAACAGAGCTCTGCAGTAGCATCTCTCTATCTCTAACACCTTATAGGCCTCATTACCGAGCGCGTCACAGGGGGCTCATATCAGATACAATAAGAAGAGGAGTGGAGAGAGGAGAAGGCAGGCTAGCAGGGTAAGCACTATGGGGATGTTCATCAAGCCAAGGTCTATCCTTCTCAATGCGGGAAGGAGAGAGGAGGACAAGGCAGGCTAGCAGGGTTAACACTATGGGGAGGGTGATGGTTCATCTTTATCAGCTAACACACACACACACCAATACATACAGGGGCACTTAAACAAACTCACACACAGACAATAACACACACACACCCTGGTGATGGTCTAGATCCAGAGGCATAGCAAACACAAACACACACACACACACACACACACACACACACACACACACACACACACACACACACACACACACACACACACACACACACACACACACACACACACACACACACACACACACACACACCTCCTAGAGATGTTAGGGGTCAAAATGTCACAGCACACTTCCACACGTAAAACAAACACACAATCTCAAAGAGCATGCCACCGCACAATAATGCACTTTAAACATGGGAGACAGACAGACTGACTGACAGACAGGTAGAGAGATAGATCTAAGGAGAGAGAGAAAGAGATAGATCTAGGGAGAGAGAGAGAAAGAGATAGATCTAGGGAGAGAGAGAGAGAAAGAGATAGATCTAGGGAGAGAGAGAGAAAGAGAAAGATCTAGGGAGAGAGAGAGAGAAAGAGATAGATCTAGGGAGAGAGAGAGAAAGAGAAAGATCTAGGGAGAGAGAGAGAGAAAGAGAAAGATCTAGGGAGAGAGAGAGAAAAAGAGATAGATTGATAGATCTAGGGAGAGATAGAGGGATAAAGAGATAGATCGATAGATATATCGAGGGAGAGAGCCCGGACCTGAACCAGATTGAACATCTCTGGAGAGACTTGAAAATAGCTGTGCAGCGACGCTCCCCATCCAACCAGACAGAGCTTGAGTGGATCTACAGAGAAGAATGGGAGAAACTCCCCAAATACAAAAAATGTGGAAAAAGTCAAAGGGTCTGAGTACTTTCCGAATGCACTGTACATACTGAGACAGACTGAGAACTAGACAGATGGAGATATAGACAGAAGGAAAGAGAGAGCAGTGAGCTGTGCTGAGTCCCAGTCCTAACTAACTGGCTCGAATACCAACCCTCTGTGGAGAAATACCCACCCCAGTCCTTCACGCTCTCCTGCCCACCTCGACAGTCACCCTGGGAGCAGTGTCCTTCATGGGACCTCCACCCTTCTGCTCCTCCCTCCTGCCTTCCAGTTCACCCCCTGCCTCCCTGGTCCTCTCTGGTCCTCCATGCAGACGTCCAGACCTCCAGGCCCCCCCTCACTCACTCACAGTTACTGCTTGGTGATCAGGGGCAGCTGTCCTGCAGGGTGGTGGCCTCTGACGGTCGAAGGCCCAGGTGTTATATAAAAGGTACATGGTGGGGACCGCTAACAGTGGCTGACGGCTAGGCTACTACCTGTATGAGAAGTATGTCTCTCAGAAAACTAACGCCATTGTCTTCCTTACTGGTGCACTGACTTTGCTGACAGCAACTTTATTGAGGACAAATGCACTTACTATGACTGAGATATGTGGTTCTCTCACCTAGCTAGAATGTACTTAGAATGCACAAACTTTAAGTCGTTCTGGATTACTAAAATGGAAATGTAAAAAGGCATTTTGAATTCACATATGGATTCTTGTTGCTTCATCTGGGTTCCAGGACTCTGACTGGCCACTTGCGACACTCTAGCAGGGTGAAGTTTGGTTCAAAGACTTGAGTATAATCCAGTCAGACAACAAGATTATACAAAAACACTGAGATGTATTCATATTAACCTGCAACGGACACAAGTGATTCTGCTCTGGGTCTCTCTCATATTCCAACCTTTATTTACCTTCGCCGCAACTAACCCAGGTAGGATAAACGTCAACAGAATACAGAGGGACAGCGGTGAGAGATAAAAACTCTCCTGTGTCCGCAATTCAATCTGTGTTGCTGCTCTACAAGCACAGCCGAAAGCTCTGGGAGCCGTGTTGACTCAACAGTTGTGTGTGTGTGTTTCCATCTCTAACAGACTGAGATACAGGGAGGTCGGGCATATCACGCCAGGGGGGGAGCCACCATGGAGGGGAAAGCTAATTACAACAATAATGGAGCCTGATAGCCAGGGCCTCACAGGCCAAGTCCCTGGAAATACCTCTCTGTTCTGTATGCTAGCGTAGCATCGCTGCTACTTTCCTGTTGTTAGCAATTAGAGGCTGTAGGATGCCCACCAGGGGCCTCCTGACTTGGGCATGGCACATACTGTAAGAGCCCAGGCCCGGGCGTAGCGAGCTAGCATAATTAACGTTGTTAGTGTGGGCTGAGACTGTTGGGAGCGGGGCAGGGTCGAGTCAGGATGCCGGTGTTAACGGTGGGGTGGCTAGCTAGCATAGTGTAGTGTAGCATGGTAGCGAAGTGTCCTGATGAGCTCTCATTAATAATGCAGCGGGTGAGGCTGACGGAGCACGAGATTGGCTGTGCCCAGGTAGGCCATGTTCAAAGCCTGACAGGTGACCTCTGTGAGGTCAGAGTGAGTGAGATTGTGGTGGTAAGTGACTGAGCGACTCATATAACTGAGAAACACTGTCTCAACCCTTGAGATCCTCAATATAGACCCATTGGTCTGTGTTAAGACATAGGTCATATCTTTTCAAGCAGATTGTTTAAGATATACAATGTTTGGTGCTTTTACCAGTGATGGTGTTAAAGTGACTGAATGATTCATCTGAGAAACACACCTGACTGCCAAACCATGAAACCCACATTATAGAAGTCAAAGTAAAGACATGATCATACCTTTCTTCCATCTGATATTTGATTAGCCTACAGTGGTGGTATCCCACTATACCTGTTACCTGTAGTATAGTGATGGTGTTCAACTTTGAGATAAGCTTGTCCTCTTAGCTGGCAGGTGTCATTGCAGAGCTATGGTTAACCCTTTCATGGCTGTGAAGGCTATGGGGTGTAATGCAGTGGGGATGAGAGGGCTGAGGAGAGCTGCAGGCTACGACGATTGTGTTTTCACACATGGACGTGTGTCAGATCTGCGTTGAGTGGTAGAGTGCTAGGGGTCAGGGGTCAAAACCATTACTGTTGGCTGATGGGGGATATTCACTGGCCCAGGGTGACTCGCCATGCGTTGATATGGGAACAGGGGTTAGCTTAAGGGGGTGAACTATCAACCTCTGTGAACTTTACTTAAGACAAAAGAGGGGTTGGTCGTATATTACAGAAGTCTATTGTGACCCACAATTTCAATATGAAAACAAACGTGATTGTGGATTGTTCTGTCAAAAATTAAATCGCTTTGACGTAATGCCTAGATACAGTGTTGCCATACACATGTTGGATCTTAATTTGATCACTCTTTTGTTTCTGCACCGCAGCAAATGCAGATGAGCTTTGTGATTTATCTAAATTCACTGAAAACCCACACTAACACACGGTCATATTGACAGTATTGCACTTTTCATGTGGCCCAATTTTGGCCCGCCTATAGCCTAACCACCGATCAAGAAACATTATGGACTAAATGTTCAAATCCTGTTGCTGCAGCAATACTGGTCAAATTAAGATCCTACACCTGTATACTACTGAAACTAAACGGAACAAATTTTTTAACTCAAAGCTGTGTAAAGTTTTGGTCCCATGTTTTATGTGCTGAAAAAGAAAAACCCTGAAATTTGGTGCACAAATTTGTTTACATCCCTATTAGTGAGCATTTCTCCTTTGCCAATATAATCCATCCACCTGACAGGTGTGGCATATCAAGAAGCTGATTAAATAGCATGATCATTACACTGGTGCACCTTGTGCTGGGGACAATAAAATGCCACTTTAAATGTGCAATTTTGTCACCAACACAGATGTGTCACGTTTTGAGGAAGCATGCAACTGGCATGCTGACTGCAATAATGTCCACCATTGCCAGAAAATGTAATGTTCATTTGTCTACCATAAACTACCTCCAACTTCGTTTCAGAGAATTTGTCAGTACATCCAACCGGCCTCACAATCCCGCAGACCACATGTAATCACGCCAGCTCAGAACCACCACCTCCGGCCTTTTCACCTGCAGGATCATCTGAGTGGGGGTGAGGAGAAACTCATTCTGATTGGCTGGGCCTGGCTCCACAGTGGATGGGCTTGGCTGCCAAGTGGGTGGGCCTATACCCTCCCAGGCGCACCCATGGCTGAGCCCAAGCCCAGTCATATGAAATCCATAGATTAGGGCCTAATGAATCTATTGCAATTGACTCATTTCTTTATATGAACTGTAACTCAATAAAATCTTTGAAAATGTTCCGTGGTGCGTTTATATTTTTGTTCAGTATATAACCAACTTGGTATAAACAAATACTATAAAAATTATAAAAACAACATTTATTAAAGTAACTTCAGTCACCAATCATGCCTCTGTATCCTATAATCAGACACTCCAACACCCAACCAAAGCCAACCTGACACTTGAAGTGCTAACAAGCTCCACACTGTAGACAGGAAGAACAACATGAATAAACACACACAGCAGGACCACTCTCTCTCTCTCTCTCACACACACACACACACACACACACACACACACACACACACACACACACACACACACACACACACACACACACACACACACACACACACACACACACACACACACGGTGTGTCAGTAGTCCAGGCGAGACCCATGCATCTGAAACTCAGAGTGAATCCATATTACATGTGTTGTGTGCCGTCTGTCTGGGCACTGGGTCATCAATTATGAATAGAAATATACAGCTCTTCAGCCCAGGCCTCTGTGTCTGTGTCTGTGTCTCTGGCTTGTAACAGATTTCTTAAAAGGGGACAGAGACACTGGTTTGTCATTCAGATGCCTGGCCAGGAGGATATGAGAGCCACTGTCGTTGATCTCTTGTTAGGTGTTCCTCTTTGTTTTGGTCCTTTGTCTCGTTTGTGATTTCAAGCTGAGGTGGCGTGAGTTGTGTTATGTCTGCTGTTAAAGTCGGACAAAACCTAGTAACACTGGACACATACAGGACAGCAGACCTGTGGACTTAAATCTCTGCCAAGAAAATGTCACTCGGGCGCATCCAGCCAGGATAGTAAAGGTACATCCAGCCAGGATACTAAAGGTACATCCAGCCAGGATACTAAAGGTAGAACCAGCCAAGATACTAAAGGTACATCCAGCCAGGATACTAAAGGTACATCCAGCCAGGATAGTAAAGGTACATCCAGCCAGGATACTAAAGGTACACCCAGCCAGGATACTAAAGGTACATCCAGCCAAGATACTAAAGGTACATCCAGCCAAGATAGTAAAGGTAGAACCAGCCAAGATACTAAAGGTACATCCAGCCAGGATACTAAAGGTAGAACCAGCCAAGATCCTAAAGGTACATCCAGCCAAGATACTAAAGGTACATCCAGCCAAGATACTAAAGGTACATCCAGCCAGGATAGTAAAGGTACATCCAGCCAGGATACTAAAGGTAGAACCAGCCAAGATACTAAAGGTACATCCAGCCAAGATACTAAAGGTACATCCAGCCAGGATAGTAAAGGTACATCCAGCCAAGATACTAAAGGTACATCCAGCCAAGATACTAAAGGTACATCCAGCCAAGATACTAAAGGTACATCCAGCCAAGATACTAAAGGTACATCCAGCCAAGATACTAAAGGTACATCCAGCCAAGATGCTAAAGGTACATCCAGCCATGATACTAAAGGTACATCCAGCCAGGATACTAAAGGTACATCCAGCCAAGATACTAAAGGTACATCCAGCCAAGATACTAAAGGTACATCCAGCCAAGATACTAAAGGTACATCCAGCCAAGATACTAAAGGTACATCCAGCCAGGATACTAAAGGTACATCCAGCCAGGATACTAAAGGTACACCCAGCCAGGATACTAAAGGTACACCCAGCCAAGATACTAAAGGTACATCCAGCCAGGATACTAAAGGTACATCCAGCCAGGATACTAAAGGTACACCCAGCCAGGATACTAAAGGTACACCCAGCCAGGATACTAAAGGTACATCCAGCCATGATACTAAAGGTACATCCAGCCAGGATACTAAAGGTACATCCAGCCATGATACTAAAGGTACATCCAGCCATGATACTAAAGGTACATCCAGCCAGGATACTAAAGGTACATCCAGCCAAGATACTAAAGGTACACCCAGCCAGGATACTAAAGGTACATCCAGCCAAGATACTAAAGGTACACCCAGCCAGGATACTAAAGGTACACCCAGCCAGGATACTAAAGGTACATCCAGCCAAGATACTAAAGGTACATCCAGGGATCATTTGAACCTGTGTACCTTTGCCTTGAATAACCTGACAACAAAGTCCTTTATCACCATTGAACCGTAGGAAGCAAATAGTATAAACCAGGCAACATCATGTAAACACTGTTAAAAGAGGTTGTTTCATTAATTCTGACTAAAATGAAACCCATCTTACAGAATAAACAAAACACAACACTGTGATCTAGGCCTAATATAGAACACCATGATACAACACAAGCAGCGTATTTACAGAGCAAAATACACCTCGGAAAACAAATTAGCAAATTCCTCTCGTCTGTTGTCAAACCCCCAGTGTACCGTACCTGCCCTCTAGAGACGGAACAAACAACGGCTAAGATGTTTTAAAGGCGTTGACTCTCTAAGATACCTGCTGCTGGTGAATACCAATAGGGTACCCCAAAGTGACAGTATGGAAATGAAGGGGAAAAAACAAGGTGTGTGTGTGTGTGTATGTGTGTGCCTGTGTGTGTGAAACACTAGTTGCTACCTCTCTAGGATTTCCTCAAGGGCAAAGTATGTGGACACCCCTTCAAATTCGGGGATTCGGCTATTTCAGCCACACCTGTTGCTGACAGGTGTATAAAATCGAGCACACAGCCATGCAATCTCCATAGACAAACATTGGCAGTAGAATGACCTTAACGAAGAGCTCAGGTATTTTCAACGTGGCACCATCATAAGATGCCACCTTTCCAACAAGTCAGTTTGTCAAATTTCTGCCCTGCTGACCTGCCCCGGTCAGTTGTAAGTGCTGTTATTGTAAAGTGGGAAAGTCTAGGAGCAACAACGTTTCAGCTGGAAAGTGGTAGCCCTCACAAGCTCACAGAATGGGACCCCTGAGGGCTGTAGCACGTAGCACGTACAAATCATCTGTCCTCGGTTGCAACACTCACTACAAACAGCACAAGAACTTGTCGGGAGCTTCATGAAATGGGCTTCCTTGGGAAACAGCCGGACACAAGCCTAAGATCACCATGCGCAATGCCAGGTGTTGGCTGGAGTAGTGTAAAGCTTGCCGGGCATTGGAGCAGTGGAAACGCGTTCTCTGGAGTGATTAATCACACTTCACCATCTGGCAGTCCGACGGACAAATCTGGGTTTGGCAGATGCCAGGAGAACTCTACCTGCCCCAATGCATTGTGCCAACTGTTAAGTTTTGTGGAGGAGGAATAATGGTCTGTGGCTATTGTTCATGGTTCGGGCTAGGCCCCTTAGTTCCAGTGAATGGAAATCTTAACGCTACAGCATACAATGACATTCTAGATGATTCTGTGCTTCTAACTCTGTGGCAAAAGTTTGAGGAAGGCCTTTTCCTGCTTCAGCATGACAATGCCCCCATGCACAAAGCGAGGTCCATAGAGAAATGCTTTGTCGAGATCGACGTGGAAGACCTTGACTTGCCTGCACAGAGCCCTGACCTCAACCCCACATCAGTGCCCGACCTCACTAGTGCTCTTGTGGCTGAATGGAAGCAAGTCGGTGCAGCAATGTTCCAACATCTAGTGAAAAGCCTTCCCAGAAGAGTAGAGACTGGTATAGCAGCAAAGGGGGGACCAACTCCATATCTGCAACATCATATCTGCCACGCTGATCCTCAACACTGGGGCCCCTCTAGGGTGTGTACTTATTCCCCTCCTGTACTCCCTGTTCACCCACAACTGCATGGCCAAACACGACTCCAACACCATCATTAAGTTTGTTGATGACACAACAGTGGTAGGCTTGATCACCGACAACAATGAGACAGCCTATAGGGAACCATCTCAATTCGGTTGAGGTTGGGTGATTGTGGAGGCCAGGTCAAACTCGCCAAGCGGGCTGTCATGTGCCATTTACTGTGGTGTGTCTTCCGTCTCGCCACTCTACAATAAAAACCTGATTGGTGGAGTGCTGCAGAGATGGTTGTCTTTCTGGAAGGTTCTCCCATCTCCACAGAGGAACTCTAGAGCTCTGTCAGTGGGACAATCGGGTTTTTGGTCACCTCCCTGACATGGGTTATTGCTCTGACATGCACTGTCAACTGTGGGACCTTATATAGACAGGTGTGTGCCTTTCCAAATCATGTCCAATAAACTGAATATACAACAGGTGGACTCCAATCAAGTTGTAGAAATATCTCAAGGATGATCAATGGAACCAGGATGCACCTCAGCTCAATTTCAAGTCTCATAGCAAAGGGTCTGTATGCTTATGTAAATAAGGTATTTCATTTATTGATTTTTGATAAATGTGCAAAAATGTCTAAAAACCATTTTCCGCTTTGTCATTATGGGGTAGATTGATTGATAAGGAAACATATGAATTTAATCAATTGTAGAATAAAGCTGTAATGTAACAAAATCTGGAAAAAGTCAAGGGGTCTGAATACTTACCGAATGCACTGTAAAATATATATATATATAGTGTATAATATGTACTGTATATTTATGTTGTATCAACTTTGGTCTCATTTTCTTTCCTGTTAAAATAAAGGTAAAAAAGTAATAAATATTATTTTGTTGTCTGTAGATTATGCCTGCCCATGCCATAACCCCACCACCACCACGGGGCACTCTGTTCACTAACAGAGATGGAAAGAAATTTGGGCACAAAACTTGAGAGAAATACACTTTTTCTTCTCATGGAACATTTCTGGGATTTTTTATTTCAGCTCATGAAAATGGGACCAACACCTTACATATTGCGTTCAAATTTTTGTTATATTTTTGATCCGTGTGTATTTTCACTATAAACAGGTGTTAACAATATGGCTCTGTCTGTCTGTCTGTCTGTCTGTCTGTCTGTCTGTCTGTCTGTCTGTCTGTCTGTCTGTCTGTCTGTCTGTCTGTCTGTCTGTCTGTCTGTCTGTCTGTCTGTCTGTCTGTCTGTCTGTCTCATGATCTTTGGATTAGGGAGGAGGCATATCCCACTGATTTCTAAAAGGTCACTATCGTTATTGTTGCTTAGCAACCTTGTATGAGAAGACATAGGCGTAATTAAGTGAGTGTGAGAGACCTACAGTACATTACACACAAATGGGTGTCTCATTGTAGAACTTGTATTATTTAGGTGTTCAAATGATTGTATGGCCCCTATATCTTGTAACACAATGTATGGACAAGGTAGGTTTGCAAGGAGTTAGTAGACAATAGTTAGTAAAGTATGGCATGGATGCTGTATGTATTGAGGACTGTATCAATTGAGATGGAATTGTACAGTTGAAGTCAGAAGTTTACATACATTTAGGTTGGAGTCATTAAAACTTGTTTTTCAACCACTCCACAAATTACTTGTTAACAAACTATAGTTTGGCAAGTCGATTAGAGCATCTACTTTGGGCATGACACAAGTAATTTTTACAACAATTGTTTACAGATGATTTAACTTATAATTCACTGTATCACAATTCCAGTGGGTCAGAAGACTACATACACTAAGTTGACTGTGCCTTAAACAACTTGGAAATGACAGAAAATGATGTCATGGCTTTAGAAGCTTCTGATGGGCTAATTGACATCATTTGAGTCAATTGGAGGTGTACCTGTGGATGTATTTCAAGGCCTACCTTCCAACTCAGTGCCTCTTTGCTGGACATCATTGGGAAATCAAAATAAATCAGCCAAGACCTCAGAAAAAAATTGTAGACCTCCACAAGTCTGGTTCATCCTTGGGAGAAATTTCCAAACGCCTGAAGGTACCACGTTCATCTGTACAAACAATAGTACGCAAGTATAAACACCATGGGACCACGCAGCCGTCATACCGCTCAGGAAGGAGACGTGTTCCTAGAAATGAACGCACTTTCGTGCAAAAAGATGCGTGTGAAGATGCTGGAGGAAACTGGTACAAAGGTATCTATGTCCACAGTAAAACAAGTCCTAAATCGACATAACCTGAAAGGCTGCTCAGCAAGGAAGAAGCTACTGCTCCAAAACCGCCATAAAAAAGCCAGACTACGGTTTGCAACTGCACATGGGGACAAAGATCATACTTTTTGGAGAAATGTCCTCTGGTCTGATGAAACATAAATAGAGATGTTTGGCCAAAATTACCATCGTTATGTTTGGAAGAAAAAGGAAGAGGCTTGCAAGCCGAAGAACACCATCCCAACCGTGAAGCACGGGGGTGGCAGCATCATGTTGTGGGGGTGCTTCGCTGCAGGAGGGACTGGTGCACTTCACAAAATTGATAGCATCATGAGGAAGGAAAATTATATGGATATATTGAAGCAACATCTCAAGACATCAGTCAGGTAGTTAAAGCTTGGTTGCAAATGGGTCTTCCAAATGGACAATGACCCCAAGCATACTTCCAAAGTTGTGGCAAAATGGCTTAAGGACAACAGAGTCAAGGTATTGGAGTGGCCATCACAAAGCCCTGACCTCAATCCTATAGAAAATTTGTGTGCAGAACAGAAAAAGTGTTTGTGAGCAAGGAGGCCTACAAAACTGACTCAGTTACACCAGCTCTGTCAGGAGGAATGGGCCAAAATTCACCCAACTTATTGTGGGAAGCTTGTGGAAGGCTACCCGAAACGTTTGACCCTAATTGAGTGTATGTAATCTTCTGACCCACTGGGAATGTGATGAAAGAAATAAAAGCTGAAATAAATCATTCTCTCTACTACTATTCTGCCATTTCACATTCTTAAAATAAAGTGGTGATCCTAACTGACCTAAAATAGGACATTTTTACTAGGATTACATGTCAGGAATTGTGAAAACTGAGTTTAAATGTATTTGGCTAAGGTGTATGTAAACTTCTGACTTCAACTGTAGGTGTTGATAGTGTAGCAGGTAAAGCACTGCAATGATATGTGTTAAGATGTGTTGGCAGGTGTTCAGTCAGTCATACAGTAGTATAGTACAGATAGAGGTAGTGTAATGTTGGGAAGGAATGATGTGGGACTCTGAGTCATGTCCCATTTTGTGGAGCTTGATGGATTTCCCTCCTGGCCTGCTCTGCTCCCTGTGCTCTGTGGGGAGAAGGTAGGGGAAGGCATGGCCTGATAAGGTGATTTATCTCTCTCTGTGTGTGTGTGTGTGTGTGTGTGTGTGTGTGTGTGTGTGTGTGTGTGTGTGTGTGTGTGTGTGTGTGTGTGTGTGTGTGTGTGTGTGTGTGTGTGTGTGTGTGTGTGTGTGTGTGTGTGTGTGTGTGTGTGTGTGTGTGTGTGTGCGTGCGTGCGTGCGTGCGTGCGTGCGTGCGTGCGTGCGTGTGTGTGTGTGCACCCTGCCTGTAATGGATGGCACATCCACGTCAGCCTGAAACTTCATCATCCAGAGCCACAACACACTATTCACAGCCAGGAGGAGAGAGGGGGAGAGGGAGAGGGAGAGAAAGAGGGAGAGATGAGGAGAGAGAGGGGGGGGAGACTGAATGAAGGAAAGAAAGAAAAAAGACTATCTGGAGAGACTAGACCCTACTTCTTCATACTTTTTCATTAAGGTTCGAGGAGTCTGAGTAACTTGGCAGTTGGCTCTTCAGAACACCTAAATCACCCTCAGACGTCAAGCTCTAACACTTCAACACATCCCTGACTGTGTTCGATTGATTCCTTCATTTGTCTATGGGTTTTCACCTGATATTTTACTGTACCAGGAAGCGAAGGTAACCTGCCTAAATTATTGCCGCCTCGTAGCACTCGTGTCGGTATCCATGAAGTGCTTTGAAAGGCTGGTAATGGCTCACATCAACAGCATCCTCCTGGACACCCTAGACCCACTCCAATTCGCATACCGCCCCAACAGATCCACAGGTGACGCAATCTTATTCACACTCCACACTACCCTTTCCCACCTGGACAAAAGGAACACCCATGTGAGAATGCTGTTCATTCCCCACAGCTCAGCGTTCAACACCATAGTGCCCACAAACCTCATCACTAAGCTAAGGACCCTAGGACTAAACACCTCCCTCTGCAACTGGATCCTGGACTTCCTGATGGGCTGCCCCCAGGTGGTAAGGGTAGACAACAACACGTCTGCCACGCTGATTATCAACACTGGGGCCCCTCAGGGGTGTGTACTTAGTCCTCTACTGTACTCCCTGTTCACCCACAACTGTGTGGCTAAACACGACTCCAACACCATCATTAAGTTTGCTGACGACACAACAGTGGTAGGCCTGATCACAGACAACAATGAGACAGCCTTTAGGGAGGAGGTCAGAGAACTGGCACCAGGACAACAACCTCTCCCTCAATGTGAGCAAGACAAAGGAGCTGATCGTGGACTACAGGAAAAGGTGGTCCGAACAGGCTCCCAATAACATCAATGGGGTTGTAGTGGAGAGGGTCGAGAGTTTCAAGTTCCTTGGTGTCAACATCACCAACGATCTATCATGGTCCAAACATACCAAGACAGTCATGAAGAGGGCACAACAACACCTTTTCCCCCTCAGGAGACTGAAAATATTTGACATGGGTCCCCAGATCCTCAAAACTTTATACAGCTGCACCTTCGAGAGCATCCTGACCGGTTGCATCACTGCATGGCATGTCAACAGCTCGGCATCTGACCATAAGGCGCTACAGAGGGTAGTGCGTATGGCCCAGTACATCATTGGGGCCAAGCTTCCTCCAATCCAGGACCTATATACTAGGCAGTGTCAGAGGAAAGACCATAAAATAGTCAGAGACTCCAGTCACCCAAGTCATAGACTGTTTTCTCTGCTACCACACGACAAGCAGTACCGGATCGCCAAGTCTAGGACCAAAAGGCTCCTTAACAGCTTGTACCCCCAAGCCATTAGACTGTTGAACAATTCATCAAATGGCCACCGGACCATTACATTGACCCCCCTCCATTTGTTTAGTACACTGCTGCTACTCGCTGTTTATTATCTATGCATAGTCACTACATCCCTACCTGCATGTACAAATGATCTCTAACCTCTACCCCCGCACACTTACTCGGTACCAGTACCCCCTGTATATAGCCTCGTTATTGTTATGTTATTGTGTTACTTTTTATATTTTTTACTTTAGTATATTAGGTAAATATTTTCTTAACTCTTCTTGAACTGCATTGTTGGTTAAGGGCTTGTCAGTAAGCATTTCATGATAAGATCTACACCTGTTGTATTCAGCATTTCATGATAAGATCTACACCTGTTGTATTCAGCATTTCATGATAAGATCTACACCTGTTGTATTCAGCATTTCATGATAAGATCTACACCTGTTGTATTCAGCATTTCATGATAAGATCTACACCTGTTGTATTCAGCATTTCATGATAAGATCTACACCTGTTGTATTCAGCATTTCATGATAAGATCTACACCTGTTGTATTCAGCATTTCATGATAAGATCTACACCTGTTGTATTCAGCATTTCATGATAAGATCGACACCTGTTGTATTCGGCGCATGTGACAAATATTCTATTTACTGTAGTCTGCATAATCATCTAAAAACACCATTCTTTCAACATAGAATCCTAGCTTTGCAGTCATCGAGGACGCGTACTAGCCTAAAACGTTCACTGTCTGCTGAATGTGTTCATTTTCACACTCCATTTCATATGCTGGTCTTAGGCCAGTTTAAGGTTTCCTTGAGCAAAATTATGAGCCCTGTTCAGCGCACTTCTCATTGGAGGATATTAATTAAATCAACCAGTAATAGCAAGAAACACCAGAGCGGCCATTGTCTTGTTTCTCTAACTCGGCTTACCGGCAGACTAGCCACCTACATGCAGACTAGCCGCCTAAGTAGGGTTGCAATGCTGGAATCTTCAGTAATTTTGGTAATTAACCTCTATGGGATCAGTGTCCTCCCCGCTGGATGGTTGAGCTAACGTAGGCTAATGTGATTAGCATGAGGTTGTAAGTAACAAAAAAGTCCCAGGACATAGACATAAATCTGATATGGGCAGGAAGCTTCAATTCTTGTTAATCTGTCCAATTTAAACTTAATGATGGTGTTGGAGTCGTGTTTAGCCACGCAGTCATGGGTGAACAGGGAGTACAGTAGAGGACTAAGTACACACCCATGAGGGGCCCCAGTGTTGAGGATCAGCCCTGTCCAATTTACAGTAGCTATTACAGAGATAGAAAAGAACAGAAATGCAATGGTTCATTGGATCAGTCTAAAACTTTGCCCATACACTGCTGCCATCTAGTGGCCAACATTTAAATTGCACATGGGCTGGAATAATACATTGTGGCCTTTCTCTTGTATTTCAAAGATGATGGTGCAAAAAACCCTTGCGTTTTTTCTTTGTATTATCTTTTACCAGATCTAATGTGTTATATTCTCCTACATTAACTTCACACCTTTCAAATTGTATCAAGAATATCCTTGTTTCAAGTCCTGAGCTACAGGCAGTTAGATTTGAACATGTCATTTTAGGCGAAAATATTAAAAAAGAGTCGGATCCTTAAGAGGTTCAGAAAATCTCTGGTAATCTGTGGTTTCTTCAGAAATGTATACTTGAATAGGTGTACCAAATGCATTTATATACAGTACAGTATTCATGTATCATATCTGTGTCCATATTGTCCATCGGTTTCCAGTAGATAGACCCTACGGTTCAAGAGAAAATAGCCTACTTATTTATTTTCAATTAACCCTGCAACTCTTCCAACTCTTTACTTTTTTCACACCTGCCACCAGTTTGTCACCAGAACACTGACAACAAATACATATTGACATACTAAAATAAATACAAGTTTGTACAAAAATATATAAAGGATATTTCATGATGAAAGTCGATGGTTTATATTTAGAATAACGTTTTACAGCTTTGTAATTTTTAAATAATTGTATTCAATAATGTTATATATTTTACATGTGATCAGGGCCCAAGGTAATTAGAGACCTGTGATAATCTGAAGTACCCACCAAAGAGCCACTAGATATCTTGTGATGAATTACATAAAATCCTTGAAAGATAACAAAATTCTGGTAGTTTACTGGTAAACTTAGAAAGTCTCCAGTAATATACCCTCTCTCTGCAACTACCCACCGATCCGACAAGAGAGAGAGGGAGGGAGGGAGAGAGAGAACGAATCAATATCAGATCAAAATGTTTCAGTGTATCCTGGGTGATAGAGAGAGAGAGAGGGGGAGGGGAGGGAGACAGGGAGGGAGAGAGAGAGAGAGAGAGATAACGAATCAATTTCAGATCAAACTGTTTCAGTGTATCCTGGGTGATAGAGAGAGAGAGAGAGAGGGCCTCTAATCAGCAAAGACATTGTTTATTTGCCCAAGCCTTCCCATGGCAGAGAGGTATATCCAGTACTCCCCAACCAGCCTTCTACAGTATATGTCCACACACACATATGGACACACACACAAACACGCAAATACAACCTACAGTATGTCTCACCTCTCCTTCCCTTGCACTAGACAACAGCAAAATAATAAAACAACAGTCTGCCAGCTGGTTGATGTCAGTGTGCGTCATGGCTGCTGCCAGGGGTGTGGTGGTGGTGGTGTGGAGGTGGTCGTCTCTCTGATGGCTGTCCCCTGTCTGTGCTTGTGTGGTGATGTCTGAGTGACATTGACCTCTCTCCACCTCCCCCGTCTCAGAGCTGTAAAAAGCATGTCTGGGGGAATGAGATGGGAGGAGGGGCTGCTGAGTGGGTAGAGTGTGTGTGTGTGTGTGTGTGTGTGTGTGTGTGTGTGTGTGTGTGTGTGTGTGTGTGTGTGCCCATCCTCCAAGTAAAAAGACACATGAATGAAATGAGGTGTGTCTCCCCTTCACATTCCATCAGCTGTCAATCACAACAAAGGAAGTAAAAGCCTACAATACCACACTCCTCTCCATCTCACACCTCCCTCTCTCTCTCTCTCTCTCTCTCTCTCTCTGTCTCCATCTTTCACACTCTCCTTCTCACTCTCCCTTCCTCTCCATCTCACTGTGGCCAGACTCCTCTCCCTCCCTCCGTCCTTCCCCATCTCTCTCTCTGGACTCTCCTGCTCGAGCTAAGTAGTGACCACCCATATGTCACCGGCCTGCCAAACAGGGGAAACCAGCAGTGATTTAGCAAACAAGCCTCTCAATCAATGGTGCGGTGGAGCGCGTAACACATGCCAGTCAAAACCTATTACGTTCAAAGGCCTCCTCTTTAACTTCTACTTCACTGGGTTGACCAGGGGCTGCGGGGCGAGGAAGAGAGTAGCCGCAGAGTATGTGAAGATCTCAATTGCATACTGCTCTCGTCCTCTCTCCTCTCTTCTTGTTTCCTTTTCAAAAAGCATTGGATGAGAAATCCAGAGGTCCCGCCCCCTGATCTTCTCCTCCAATAGGTCTTGAGAAGGAGACAAAGACAGAGAGGACAGAGGACGGGAGGAGTATGCAATTGAAATATTCCCTATGAGGATGTAAACAAACACATAGACTATACTGTACAAATACAACTCTACTAATCACAAAAACACACTGGCTTCGTACTAGAGAAATAAGAATTGAACTGAGTCGACTCAAAATCATCGGATCAATTCTTGTTCATTGAATCATTTAAGATGGCTGTCATTGAATCGATTAACCTAGCCAATGAAGGTTATCAATATCAAACGTGCTAGTGTCTCCAGTACAATTAGTTAGCATGCTATGCTATACAGCAGAAGTAGATGATATCATGATGCTAAAAGCTACTGATTGTTATGAGGAGAAGATGGGCCAATTAGTTAGCATGCTATACTATACAGCAGAAGTATAAGATACCATGGTACTAAAAGCTACTGGTCGTTATGAGGTGAAGATGGACCAGGCCGTCTGTTGTCTCCAGTCCCCCTTCTTTCTCCAGAACTGGGATATGTTCCCTCTGGCCATCGTGTGCTAACGAGGTCCCTGCCGTCAGTCTGTGCTGTGCCCATCATAGCAGGGGTCTTGAACATGCATACACACACACGCACGCACGCACACACACACACACACACACACACACACACACACACACACACACACACACACACACACACACACACACACACACACACACACACACACACACACACACACACACACACACACACTGCTCTCTTCTCCCTGTCTCTTGCTTGGCACAGCAGCACATGTGAATGAGGCTAAGAGAAGAAGTGAAATGAACCCTTTAAGTCAAAGAGGAGCTCGGGGCGTGCTGGAGGCACACCGCTCCGCTCAGAGCTCAGAGAGAGGGGAGGCTTGGCAGGCAAATGTGCCTTCTGTTGACAGCTCCCAGAGAAACATCTTACGGAAAGAGATGGAGCACAGAAAGGGCTTTCTTCCACGCCATTTGTTCCCCGTTCAGCGGGTTTAGCGGGGAGCCTCGCAGCCCATTTGTAAATATGATGTCAATTCGCCATTCATATTTTAGCGTTATTAGCATTGTCTTTGTTTTTTTTGTTGTTTTTTTACAGCGCCTGGCTGTTTGAGGGAGTTGGTGGAGGGAAGTTATTTTGTTTCGCCCTATTTTCTTTTCTCAGAGTTAGAGGGAGAACAGTGGTAAGCAAGGCGGTGATGCCTTGGAGATGGGACATTTTTTGGGAAGATGGAGTTTATCTATTCTTTATGATGTGATGTGGAGTCTGGGAGAGGGAATGTTGGGTGAGAACATTCCAAATAATGTCAAGTTAGATTCAGATGCATGGTGTTTAATAGTCATATGTACAGGGTTGTAGATGTGGTTGCAGGGTACAGTGAACATCTTAGGCTTTAAGTTCCAACATGCAGGACTAAGGGGAAAATGTCCTTGGGGGAGCAGCATGTAAGTTAGGTGACTGTTGAGGGGGTGTTGGGAGAAAACTTGAGGCTTGTGATAGTTGTAGGGCTTTTGAGTGAGTGTGTGTGTGTGTGTGTGTGTGTGTGTGTGTGTGTGTGTGTGTGTGTGTGTGTGTGTGTGTGTGTGTGTGTGTGTGTGTGTGTGTGTGTGTGTGTGTGTGTGTGTGTGTGTGTGTGTGTGTGTGTGTGTGTGTGTGTGTGTGTGTTTTCAAGGTGCTCCTGCTGTCTAATGCTAGAATCCAGTACTTTGTACAACGATAAAACAATACTGCTTCAAGACAATAACTTGTGCTAACTCATACACAGTGTATGTCAAGGCCCAGTCACCCACATTCTTTATGAGGGATTTCTCCTTCAAGGAAAGACATCATAACTTATGTGTCTACCTTATCCTTAGACCTCTATCTGGTTATCTTTTGAAAGAGAGGTCACATCTGCGCATTACACTGCAGCTCATATTTCCCCTCTATGCATTAATACATGCATCAACTTGATGTGTGATCACTCCACTTGAAAACACTGATAGAAAATGAGAAGGCGGGACCCCAGGTACATTTCTTAATGTTTTGAGCATGATAAACATGTTGCTATGCGGCTATCTAATTTACAGGGATGACATTAATCAGTGTTGCTGCGGCGCTGGGCAACGTACGGCCAAGCGGAGAGGAGAAAATGAACCGGGGCATTAGTCAGTGAGAGAATGATCCATTACCTGCGCATTTATAAAGTCTTTTGACCGCACGGGGAAGTTACACAGTACAAACACTGTGTTGTTGTTAAGAGGGCTCGTTACATTAAGGGAACTGTATCAACTGTAGAATACCTGCTGGAGGACGTGGCAGTCACAGTTTGACCTGAAGTGGATGGAATAAAGCAAGGCCTTGATGGGGAACCGGAGTGGGCCAGAGAAGGGTAGAGAGAGAGTGAGAGAGAGTAGGAGAGAGAGTAGGAGAGAGAGAGAAAAAAGAGGGATGGGAGAGAGGGGAAATGATGGAAAGAGAGAGCGAGAGAGAGAGAAGAGAGAGGCAGCGAGAGAGAGACAGCGAGGGAGAGAGAGGCTGAGAGAGAGAGAGAGAGAGGCAGCGAGAGAGAGAGACAGTGAGACAGAGAGAGAGAGAGCAAGAGAGAGAGAGAAAGAGAGAGACTGCAAGAGAGACAGCGAGAGAGAGAGAGGCTGAGAGAGAGGGTCCATGGGAGAAGAGGCTGCCTAAGAGGAGAGAAACTGGGGGATCCAAGCCAGACCTCTAACAAGTGATTATACCGAAGCCCCCTCCTCTCCTCCTCCCTTCCTCTTCCCCCCTCAAGGCATAGGGACATGAGAGCGGCAGGCAGGCTGCTGGAACCTACGTGAACGTGTGTGTGTGTGTGTTTGTGTGTGTGTGTGTGTGCACACTGCCTGTTTCAGCATATTGTGCCCTCAAACCCAAAAATAGGATTAGTGGTATTTTCTGTGGGCCAAACAGCATGCCTGTAAGACTGAGACAGCTGGTAAGGGCTGAAACGTTCCAGGGGTCTCCTTACAGTAATGTTCCTGGGGTCTCCTTACAGTAATGTTCCTGGGGTCTCCTTACAGTAATGTTCCAGGGGTCTCCTTACAGTAATGTTCCTGGGGTCTCCTTACAGTAATGTTCCAGGGGTCTCCTTACAGTAATGTCCTTACAGTAATGTTCCTGGGGTCTCCTTACAGTAATGTTCCTGGGGTCTCCTTACAGTAATGTTCCTGAGGTCTCCTTACAGTAATGTTCCTGGGGTCTCCTTACAGTAATGTTCCTGGGGTCTCCTTACAGTAATGTTCCTGGGGTCTCCTTACAGTAATGTCCCTGGGGTCTCCTTACAGTAATGTCCCAGGGGTCTCCTTACAGTAATGTTCCTGAGGTCTCCTTACAGTAATGTTCCTGGGGTCTCCTTACAGTAATGTTCCTGGGGTCTCCTTACAGTAATGTTCCTGTGGTCTCCTTACAGTAATGTTCCTGTGGTCTCCTTACAGTAATGTTCCAGGGTCTCCTTACAGTAATGTTCAGTAATGTTCCTGGGGTCTCCTTACAGTAATGTTCCCAGTAATGTTCCTGGGTCTCCAGTAATGTTCCTGGGGTCTCCTTACAGTAATGTTCCTGGGGTCTCCTGACAGTAATGTTCCTGGGGTCTCCTGACAGTAATGTTCCTGGGGTCTCCTTACAGTAATGTTCCTGGGGTCTCCTTACAGTAATGTTCCTGGGGTCTCCTTACAGTAATGTCCCAGGGGTCTCCTGACAGTAATGTTCCTGGGGTCTCCTCTCCTCACAGCATTTTGTCAGGACCCGGTTACGAACCTGGGTCTCCGGAGTGAGAAACAGTCACTTAACCAACTGAGCCACGAATAGTCAGCAGAACCCAGAAGATGAGGCAGACACAGCAGTACTTAAGACGGTGTATTTAATAAAGTAGAAAGGAGAAGTCCTTCAATACAAAAAATGGTAAATCCAAAAGGTGGTAGGAATAGCACAAAAAAGCCTCAAGAGATACTCAAAAACAAAAACAGAATTCCACAAGAGCATCCACCGGAATCGACAAGAATACACAGAACACTAGGGCTGGGTGCTAACATACAAACACAGAGCACAGAACTGAGGGAAACTAAGGGTTTAAATACAATCAGGGGAAACGAGGCACAGGTGCAAATAATAATGGGGAACAAGGGAAAAAACATAAGGTCAAAAAGCACAAGGGGGGCATCTAGTGACCAAAACCCGGAACAACCCTGGCCAAATCCTGACACATTTACACTTGAAGTGAGACATGTTCCTGGGGTCTCCTCTCCTCACAGCATTTACACTTGAAGTGAGACATGTTCCTGGGGTCTCCTCTCCTCACAGCATTTACACTTGAAGTGAGACATAAAAAACACCTCCTTTTGGCTGATGTGTCTGCATTCGATCAGCACTCCACTGCACACATATATATACAACTGAATCAAATCTACCTAAATTGTTGACTGTAGTGTTTGCTTAGGCATAGCCAGGGTGTATACACAAACACGTATGTACACACACAAACCAGACATGCACACACGCACAAACACACACACACACACACACACACACACACACACACACACACACACACACACACACACACACACACACACACACACACACACACACACACACACACACACACACACACATACACACACACAGGCAGTTAAGGCAATCCTTCAGCCCCTTGGTTAAACCTGAAACCGACTGTGATCACAAGTGAACTAAACTCTTCCTCACTAGCTTATATTAAAACAGTGAGGTTACCCTTGACTACCCTCCGCTCCTTCAAAGCTCATATAAACTGGCCCAACAATATCTATTTATTTCTTTATGCAATGAACCTTTAATAAACATTCTGTCAGATGAAACTGAATCACCGCGGGCTGAGAGCATGTAAGGAAATCAATTAAAATGAAGTCACGGCGCTGGCTGGCCAATTGTCTGTGGCAGTTATTTGATATAATATGGTTAATAGTACTGGCTGGGTAAATTAACACAATTTTGCCACAGTAGACTTACTGTTGGTTGCCGGGGGTGGGAGGGTGTCACACACACACACAGGGCCATGGGGACCCCTGGGTGTCAGTAGTAGTACGTGGGTAAAATCACTGGGGAAGCCAATCCAGAAAAAAAAGCCATATTACAACCTGTGTGTTGTGATAATTGTGTTGTTTGCTCTGTAATTAGTTAATATGCCTTAACGCCGTTATATATAGACTTAAGGCAGATTGTCTCTGAATTCAACCACACATTTGTTTCATTACAAAACCGGAGAGCAACATCTGTCCGGTGAAGTCCACAAAACATATTGAATGTAGCAAACAGTTACATGACCTACAGCATGGTCAAGCAAGGTAATGTTTACAACATTTTCTGACTACTAAACAACTATTGATTTAGAACCACAGAGAGTCACAGCTTCCTCCACTATTCCAGCCCCATTCCAACTTCAACATTTCAACATCTAATCACCTCTGCTTCGTCTAATACAGTGACAACTAAAATATAACAAAAACAATTTAGTCCAATCAACGTAAGCTAAATATGTTGTGGCTGTCCATGGGACTGATTTCTGTGTGTGTATGTGTGTGTGTGTGTGTGTGCGTGCTTGCAAGTAGAAAAACATGTTGACTCACCCTACTTGTAGAGAAACACCAATGCTACCCTACTCTTTCATGTTGCCTAAACGGTCTATGACTCTGTCATACAGTACAAGCTTTTAGTTTTTATTGTCCTAGGCTACCTGGCTAAAATACTTGCTTGCTAACCTAACTTCCTTTCATGGGCAAGGATACGCCAGGCCAGCTAGTTAACATTAGCATACTACATCTCGCTACATGCTGAACTTCCATCCTGTCAGGCCAGGGGCCCAATGTAGTTATTTATGGTTGGATCAGAATCGCTGTTATAGTCATTGGCCAGTACATAGAATTAAGTAAAACCACAAGCTAAATCTCCATCTCCATCCATGGCTAATTTAGGAAACGGACGATTTTAGCTAGCTAGCCACCGGAAGAGAACAACATGAGATGCAACAATCTAAGTTTTTTTCTATAATGATGTTTAGCTGGTTTATGATGTGATTGGTCTGAAGCCAAATCCAAATTGGCTTCCTTTGACACTTTGTTTGGTGCGCCAGGTTGGGCTGAGCCTACTCAGTTTAGCTCAATGCTGATTGGCTATTCTCTCTCTTTCTTTCTTTCTTTCTTTCTTTCTTTCTTTCTTTCTTTCTTTCTTTCTTTCTTTCTTTCTTTCTCTCACACACCACACACACACACACACACACACACACACACACACACACACACACAAGATCCACCCTCACCATAGCAGGCCTAAGTCTTCAGTCACATGGCTAGTTGCTCATAGTTGGTGGTACACACACAGTGCAGAGTGAAGCATGGACAGCAGTGGATCATTTGTATTGAGTCACAGCACAGGGATTAATTCGGGCCGGGGACACAGGGGCCATGAAGGGCGAGCGCCTGGCCTCCCACCCACACAGCCTGCTGGGAGAAGGGGCCTGTACCAGAAGTGGAGCTGGAGGGCGGTACTTAGGGTCACAACATATTGTTCTCCCTCGGCTCTGGGTCTGGTGGCTGTCACACTGACGTTATCGATGGAGGAGAAAGGAAAGACTTGGCAGACAGAAGGAGAGAGAAAGGAGGAAAGAATGACTTGGCAGACAGAAGGAGAGAGAAAGGAGGAAAGAATGACTTGGCAGACAGAAGGAGAGAGAAAGGAGGAAAGAAAGACTTGGCAGACAGAAGGAGAGAGAAAGGAGGAAAGAATGACTTGGCAGACAGAAGGAGAGAGAAAGGAGGAAAGAATGACTTGGCAGACAGAAGGAGAGAGAAAGGAGGAAAGGCAGCCCCTTGACCTTTTCCACCAGTCAACAGACACTGAGACAGATGAGTGATTCGTCAATCTGTCATCTCATTCAGGCTAGTGACCCAACAAGCTACATGAGACAATAAGACAATTGCCTAAACATATCTGCAGATACACAGTAAGGCTTCATCTGTCAAGATCTGGAAGAAAAAAGTGCAAAAGTGTTTGAAACACATTCCTCAAAATAAAGGGGCTTCTAAAAGTGTGCCATGTGGAGAGGAGCATAAACTGTCTGCATCCCAATGGCACCCTATTCCCTATATAGTGTACTACTTTTGACCAGAGCCCTATAGGGAATAGGGTGCCATTTGAGATGCATAATTTTCTTTATAGAGCTGTGGCGATGAAGGCTGAGTCCTCTGGGAGAGATCTGAGGCCCTGAGTGTCACGCCTTGGTCTTAGTATTTTGTGTTTTAGTTAATTAGTTGGTCAGGCCAGGGTGTGACATGGGTTTATGTTTGTTGTATTTCTCAGTGGGGTTTTTTAGTTATTGGGATTGTGGCTGATTAGGGGTGTGTGTTGCATAGGTTTGGCTGCCTGAGGCGGTTCTCAATCAGAGTCAGGTGATTCTCGTTGTCTCTGATTGGGAACCGTATTTAGGTAGCCTGGGTTTCACTTTGTATTTCGTGGGTGATTGTTCCTGTCTCTGTGTTAGTGTTCACCAGACAGGCTGTATAGGTTTTTCACGTTCCGTTTGTTGTTTTTTGTATTTATAAGTTATTTCGTGCATCGTCATTTGTTCCATTAAAGAACATGAGTAACCAACACGCTGCATTTCGGTCCGACTCTCTTTCGACAAACGAAGAACGCCGTTACAGAATCACCCACCACACACGGACCGAGCAGCATGTTAACAGGCAGCTGGAGCAGCGGAGGGAGGACGTTATGGACAGCAGAGGATTGGAGTATACGACGTGGGAAGAAATAGACAGGTGGGCGGCCGACCCAGAGAGAGTGCCGGAGCCCGCCTGGGATTCGCTGGAGCAGTGCGAAGAGGGCTATAGGAGAATGGAGTCGAAAAGAGTGACACGGCGGCGCAGAGCAAAACCAGAAAATCAGCCCCAAAAATTTCTTGGGGGGGGGCTCAGAGGGAGAGTGGCTGAGTCAGGAGACAGACCTGAGCCAACTCTCCCTGTTTATCGTGAGGAGCCAAGGAGGAGACTAGAACCGGTGTTGGAGGTGAGCGAAGCAGAGACTGTGAAGGAGTTAATGGGGAAATTGGAGGAGAGAGTAATGAGGGAGTTGCTAGTTTGGTGCTTTAGGTATAAGATTCGTCCGACGGAGCGTGTCGGGGATTTAATGGCACCTGGGTCAGCGCTCCATACTAGTCCTGAGGTGCTTGTTAGTCGGCTGGTGAAAAATGTGCCAGTCTCACGCACTAGGCCTCCTGTGTACCTACCTAGCCTTGCACGTCCTGTGCCAGTCCTGCTCTCAGGCTCTCCAGTACACCTTCACGGTCCAGTCCATCCTGTGCCACCTTCACACACCAGTCCTCCGATGGTAGCTCCCTGCACCAGGCTTCCTGTGCGTGTCCTCGATCCAGTACCACCAGTTCCAGTACCACGCACCAGGCCTTCAGTGCGCCTCGCCTGTTCAGCGCAGCCAGCGCTTTCTCCCTCTCCTGCGCTGTCGGAGTCTCCCGCCTGTTCAGCGTTTCTAGAGCCTTCCTCTTCTACAGCACTGCCGGAGCCTCCTGCCTGTTCGGAGCAGCCTGAGCTGCCAGTCTGCATGGAGCAGCTAGAGCTGCCAGTCTGCATGGAGTTGCCAGTCTGCAAGGAGCTGCCAGTCTGCATGGAGTTGCCAGTCTGCAAGGAGCTGCCAGTCTGCACGGAGCTGCCAGTCTGCAAGGAGCTGCCAGTCTGCATGGAGTTGCCAGTCTGCATGGAGTTGCCAGTCTGTATGGAGTTGCCAGTCTGCATGGAGTTGCCAGTCTGCATGGAGTTGCCAGTCTGCAAGGAGCTGCCAGTCTGCAAGGAGCTGCCAAAGCTGTTAGTCTGGGGTTTTTTAGTTATTGGGATTGTGGCTGATTAGGGGTGTGTGTTGCATAGGTTTGGCTGCCTGAGGCGGTTCTCAATCAGAGTCAGGTGATTCTCGTTGTCTCTGATTGGGAACCGTATTTAGGTAGCCTGGGTTTCACTTTGTATTTCGTGGGTGATTGTTCCTGTCTCTGTGTTAGTGTTCACCAGACAGGCTGTATAGGTTTTTCACATTCCGTTTGTTGTTTTTTGTATTTATAAGTTATTTCGTGTATCGTCATTTGTTCCATTAAAGAACATGAGTAACCAACACGCTGCATTTCGGTCCGACTCTCTTTCGACAAACGAAGAACGCCGTTACACTGAGTGAATTCATGACAGAAGGTCTCTCGGTCTCTCATCATCTATGGTCCAGATGAAGACAAGAAAAATGCACCTTTTTTCTCCAGGTAGGCCAGTTGAGAACAAGTTCTCATTTACAACTGCGACCTGGCCAAGATAATGCAAAGCAGTGCGACACACACAACAACACAGAGTTACACGTGGGATAAACAAACGTACAGTCAATAACACAATAGAAAAAAATAAAAATAAAATCTATATACACTGTGTGCAAATGGCGTAAGGAGGTAAGGCAATAAATAGGCCATAGCAGCAAAGTAATTACAATTTAGCAAATTAACACTGGAGTGATAGATGTGCAGATGATGATGTGCAAGTAGAAATACGAGTGCGCAAAAGAGCATAAACGTAAATAAAAACAATATGGGGATGAGGTAGGTAGATTGGATGGGCTGTTTACAGATGGGCTGTGTACAGCTGCAACGATCGGTTATCTGCTCAGATAGCTGATGTTTAAAGTTAGTGAGGGAGATATAAGTCTCCAACTTCAGCGATTTTTGCAATTCGTTCCAGTCATTTGCAGCAGAGAACTGGAAGGAAAGCGGCCAAAGGAGGTGTTGGCTTTGGGGATGACCAGTAAGATATACCTGCTGGCGCGTGTGCTAAGGGTGGGTGTTGTTATCGTGACCAGTGAGCTGAGATAAGGCGGAGCTTTACCCAGCAAAGACTTATAGATGACCTGGAGCCAGTGGGTCTGGGGACGAATATGTAGCGAGGGACAGCCAACGAGAGCATACAGGTCACAGTGGTGGGTGGTATATGGGGCTTTGGTGACAAAACGGACAGCACTGTGATAGACTGCATCCAGTTTGCTGAGTAGAGTGTTGGAGGCTATTTTGTAAATGACATCGCCGAAGTCGAGGATTGGTAGGATAGTCCATTTTACGAGGGTATGTTTGGCGGCATGAGTGAAGGAGGCTTTGTTGCGAAATAGGAAGCCAATTTTAGATTTAATTTGGGATTGGAGATGTTTAATATGAGTCTGGAAGGAGAGTTTACCGTCTAGCCAGGCACCTAGGTATTTGTAGTTGTCCACATATTCTAAGTCAGAACCATCCAGAGTAGTGCTGCTAGTCGGGCAGGCGGGTGCGGACAGCGATCGGTTGAAAAGCATGCATTTAGTTTTACTAGCGTCTAAGAGTAGTTGGAGGCCACGGAAGGAGTGTTGTATGGCATTGAAGCTCGTTTGGAGGTTTGTTAACACAAGGCCCTGAGTGAATTCATGACAGAACGTCTCTCGGTTTCTTATCATCCGTGGTCCAGATGAAGACATGATGGCACAAGGCCCTGAGTGAATTCATGACCGAATGTCATGGATGACTGCAGCCTCCCACTCTGTGTGTGTGTTTGAGAGAAATAGATAGAAAGAGAGAGAGAGAGGGGATAGCGTGTGTGTGTGTGACTATATACAGTGCATTCGGAAAGTATTCAGACCCCTTGACTTTTCCCACATTTTGTTACATCACAGCCTGATTCTAAAATAGATTCAATTAAAACAAATACCTCATCAATCTACACACAATACACCATAATGACAAAGTGAAAACATGTTTTTAGAAATTTTAGCGAACAGAAATAGAAACAGAAATACCTTATTTACATAAGTATTCAGACCCTTTCCTATGAGACTCGAAATTAAGCTCAGGTGCATCCTGTTTCCATTGATCATTCTTGAGATGTTTCTACAACTGGATTGGAGTCCACTTGAGGTAAATTCAATTGATTGCACATGATTTGGAAAGACACACACCTGTCTATATAAGGTCCCACAGTTGACAGTGCATGTCAGAGCATAAACCAAGCCATGAGGTCGAATGAATTGTCTGTAGATCTCCGAGACAGGACTGTGTCGAGGCACAGATCTGGGGAAGGGTACCAAAACATTTCTGCAATATTGAATGTCCCTAAGAATACGGTGGCCTTACATTCTTAAATGGAAGAAGTTTGGAACCACCAAGACTCTTCCTAGAGCAGGCCGCCCGGCTAAACTGAGCAATCGGGGGAGAAGGGCCTTGGTCAGAGAGGTGACCAAGAACCTGATGGAGCTCACAGAGCTCCAGCTGTGGGAATTTTTTTCAGCAGCAGTTACTGGGTGACTAATCAGGATCGAGGGAAAGATGAATGGAGCAAAGAACAGAGGTATCTGCTCCAGAGCACTCAGGACCTCAGACTATGAGAAACAAGATTCTCTGGTCTGATGACACCAAGATTGAACTCTTTGGCCTGAATGCCAAGTGTCACATCTGGAGGAAACCGGGCACCATCCCTACGGTGAGGCATGTTGGTGGCAGCATCATGCTGTGGGGAAGTTTTTCAGTGGCAGTTACTGGGAGACTAGTTAGGATCAAAGGAAAGATGAACTGAGCAAAGTACAGAGAGATCATTGATGAAAACCTGCTCCAGAGCGCTCAGGACTGCAGACTGGGGCAAAGGTTCACCTTCCAACAGGACAACGACCCTAACCACACAGCCAAGACAACGCAGGAGTGGCTTCGGAACAAGTCTCTGAATGTCCTTGAGTGGCCCAGCCAGAGCCTGGACTTGAACCCAATCGAACATCTGTCGAGTGACCTGAAAATAGCTGTGCAGCAATGCTCCTCATCCAACCTGACAGAGCTTGAGAGGATCTGCAGAGAATAATGGGAGAAACTCCCCAAATACAGGTGTGCCAAGCTTGTAGTGTCATACCCAAGAAGACGGTAGGCTGTAATCGCTGCCAAAGGTGCTTCAACAAAGTACTGAGTAAAGGGACTTATGTCAATGTGATATCATTTATAATTTTTACTTTTTTTGCAAAAATGTCTGAAAACCAGTTTTTGCTTTGTCATCATGGGGTATTGTGTGCAGATTGATGAGGGGGAAAAACAATGCAATACATTTTAGAATAAGGTTGTAACGTAAGAGAATGTGGAAAAAGTCAAGGGGTTTTATGACTTTCTGAATGTCTGTCTTTATGCTCATGCCACAGCTTGACAACCATTCATCGATGACATTGATTTGGTTTACCAATGGTAATAAACTGGAGTTTGCGTTCTTTAAAATCCCAGACTTTGTCATTTCTCCAGCCCAGTAATATTGGTGTTTCTGATGTATAATTCACCACTTCACCACGGTGCTTGACATAAAATCAGCTACAATAGGCCTAATTAAGACACTTTACTGGAGGATCCAAGACTGACCACGGGACACTGAAGAAAAAGGTGGGAGCGAACAGCCAAAGGGGGCTCCCCATCCACCCCAGAGAGGAGGGCTCCACTCCCAAAACCAGTGGTGTGTGTATGTGTGTGTGTGTAAAGGAGTGAATGAGAGAAGACCCCCCTTTTCCCAACAAAGACAAAGGATTGGAAGGGGATGGGTGATGTGTCAAGATCGAATATAGGGTTTAGCTTGGCCCTTGATGATATTCTTGAGTAAAGTTGCATGCCATGTAATTGCTCTGTATTAACAATTAGTAGCATAGTTGTTACACCTCAGAACATGTCTATTGTTCTGCCTGTCTGCAGCCTATATTTGGCAAGAACATTCACACTCGCAGTGGTCGTGGCTGCCAGGAATGAAGCCAGTCTGCTTTCAAGATGTGTGTTTGTCAATCATCTGCTCTCCCGGCCCTCCTCCAGAAACACACACAGATCAGAGGATGATGTAAGCTAAGCTGCAGGGCCCCATAGCTGCGTGCATGTGTGTGTGTGTGTGTGTGTGTGTGTGTGTGTGTGTGTGTGTGTGTGTGTGTGTGTGTGTGTGTGTGTGTGTGTGTGTGTGTGTGTGTGTGTGTGTGTGTGAGAATGACTTACAACCGACGTGTAGCCAGCTATCAACACAGCCTCTTACAGATGATGGGATTCACCTGGCAGTAACGTATCCAGGGGGCGAGAAAGAAAAAAAAGCCAAGCAAACCAACATTTTCTATTTACTCTCTTCTGTTATTCTTCTTCCCACGCTCCACATTTCTATTCAGTCAAAGGGAAGGAGATAGGAAGGATAGGAGGAATGGAGTGAAGGAAGGATAGGAGGGATGGAGTGAAGGAAGGACAGGAGGGATGGAGTAAAGGAAGGACAGGAGGGATGGAGTGAAGGAAGGACAGGAGGGATGGAGTGAAGGAAGGATAGGAGGGATGGAGTGAAGGAAGGACAGGGGGGATGGAGTGAAGGAAGGACAGGAGGGATGGAGTGAAGGAAGGACAGGAGGGATGGAGTGAAGGAAGGACAGGAGGGATGGAGTGAAGGAAGGATAGGAGGGATGGAGTGAAGGAAGGATAGGAGGGATGAGTGAAGGAAGGATAGGAGGGAAGGAGATAGGAAGGATAGGAGGGATGGAGTGAGGAAGGACAGGAGGGATGGAGTGAAGGAAGGACAGGAGGGCTGGAGTGAGGAAGGACAGGAGGGATGGAGTGAAGGAAGGACAGAAGGGATGGAGTGAAGGAAGGACAGGAGGGATGGAGTGAAGGAAGGACAGGAGGGATGGAGTGAAGGAAGGATAGGAGGGATGGAGTGAAGGAAGGACAGGAGGGATGGAGTGAAGGAAGGATAGGAGGGATGGAGTGAAGGAAGGACAGGAGGGATGGAGTGAGGAAAGACAGGAGGGATGGAGTGAAGGAAGGACAGGAGAGATGGAGTGAGGAAGGACAGGAGGGATGGAGTGAGGATAGGAGGGAAGGAGATAGGAAGGATAGGAGGGATGGAGTGAAGGAAGGATAGGAGGGATGGAGTGAAGGAAGGACAGGAGAGATGGAGTGAGGAAGGACAGAGTGAAGGAAGGATAGGAGGGATGGAGTGAAGGAAGGATAGGAGGGAAGGAGATAGGAAGGATAGGAGGGATGGAGTGAAGGAAGGACAGGAGGGCTGGAGTGAGGAAGGACAGGAGGGATGGAGTGAAGGAAGGACAGGAGAGAGGAAGGACAGGAGGAATGGAGTGAAGGAAGGATAGGAGGGATGGAGTGAGGATAAGAGGGAAGGAGATAGGAAGGATAGGAGGGATGGAGTGAAGGAAGGACAGGAGGGATGGAGTGAAGGAAGGATAGGAGGGATGGAGTGAAGGAAGGATAGGAGGGATGGAGTGAGGAAGGATAGGAGGGATGGAGTGAGGATAGAGGGATGGAGTAGAGGGATGAGTGAGGAAGGACAGGAGGGATGGAGTGAGGAAGGTAGGAGGGATGGAGTGAGGAAGGATAGGAGGGATGGAGTGAGGAAGGATAGGAGGGATCGAGTGAGGAAGGATAGGAGGGATGGAGTGAGGGTAGGATAGGAGGGATGGAGTGAGGAAGGATAGGAGGGATGGAGTGAAGGAAGGATAGGAGGGATGAAGGATAGGAGGGATGAAGGATAGGAGGGATGGATGGAGTGAAGGAAGGATAGGATGGATGGAGTGAGGAAGGATAGGAGGGATGGAGTGAGGAAGGGTAGAGGATGGAAACAGGTGGAAAGCTGTTGTTTTAGCTCCCCTCGGGTGTTTTACCTGGAATCTGTGAGGGGAGGAAAGATGCTCACGTAATGGTATGGCATACATACAGTCCATATGTCTCCTACCTCCCAGTTACAAACACATACATGTAGACATCGTCCCTACTGGACATACTTGGTCAGCGATACATTGGATTTATTTTAGAGTGACACAACTATTTGAAGGGGATTCGATCCAGCAACCTTTTGGTTACTGGCCCAACTCTCTAACCACTAAGCTACCTGCTGCCCAAGGAGAGAGAGAGATGTATAGGGAGATAGAGAGAGATAGAGAGAGAGCGATGAAGAGAGAGAGAGAGAGAGTGATGAAGAGAGGAAGAGAGAGATGAAGAGAGAGAGAGATATGGAGAGAGAGATGGATATATATATATATATATAGAGAGAGAGAGAGAGAGAGAGAGATGGAGAGATATATAGAGAGATAGAATGATAGAGAAATAGAGAGAGAGAGAACCGGACAAGAACCTGACACCCTCAGCACACAGGGGTACAAACACCCGTCTGGAGGTGAAAGCATCCCCTCCCCCATATGCCCCCCTAGGCACAACTATGACAACCTAAACCACAAAAACGGGTCACAACTCCTGCAGCTCTGTCGCACGCTGGGTATGTACATAGTCAATGGTAGGCTTTGATGGGGCTCCTATGGTAGGTACACCTATAGCTCATCTCTTGGCAGTAGTACTGTAGACTACTTTATCACTGACCTCAACCCAGAGTCACTCAGAGTGCTCACATTCAGCCCGCTGACACCCCTATCAGACCACAGCAAAATCACAGTCTACTTGAACAGATCAATACTCAATCATGAGGCATCAAAGCCAAGGAAATGTTATAGATGGAAGGAATGTAGTTTGGAAACCTACCAAAAAATAATTAGGCAACAACAAATTCAAACCCTTTTAGACAACTTCCTGGACTAAACGTTCCACTGTAATAGTGAAGGTGTAAACTTGGCAGTAGAAAATCTTAACAGTACTGTATATTTTACCTCTCAGCTTCCCTATCAAATCTAAAAATCTCAAATAGAAAACCAAAGAAAATGAACAACAATGACAAATGGTTTAATGAAGAATGCAAAAATCGAAGAAAGAAATTGGGAAACCTGTCCAACCAAAAACACAGAGAACCGGAAAACCTGAATCTACACCTTCACTATGGTGAATCACTAAAACAATACAGAAATATACCACGGAAAAAGAAGGAATAGCACATCAGAAATCAGCTCAATGTAATTGAAGAATCCATAGACTCCAACCACTTTTGGGAAAATTGGAAAACACTAAACAAAGAATTATCTATCCAAAATGGTGATGTATGGGTAAACCACTTCTCCAATCTTTTTGGCTCTATAACAAAGAAAAAACAGCAAAAACATATACATGATCAAATACACATCTTAGAATCAACTATTAAAGACTACCAGAACCCACTGGATTCTCCAATTACCTTGAATGAACTACAGGACAAAATAAAACCCTCCAACCCAAAAAGGCCTGTGGTGTTGATGGTATCCTAAATGAAATTATCAAATATACAGACAACAAATTCCAATTGGGTATACTAAAACTCTTTAACATCATCCTTAGCTCTGGCATCTTCCCCAATATTTGGAACCAAGGACTGATCACCCCAATGAACAAAAGTGGAGACAAATTTGACCCGAATAACTACTGTGGGATATGCATCAACAGCAACCTTGGGAAAATCCTCTGCATTATCATTAACAGCAGACTTGTACATTTCCTCAGTGAAAATAATGTACTGAGCAAATGTCAAAATGGCTTTTTTACCAAGTTATCGTACGACAGACCATGTATTCACCCTGCACACCCTAATTGACAAACAAACAAACAAACCAAAACAAAGGCAAAGGCAAAATCTTCTCATGCTTTGTTGATTTGAAAAAAGCCTTCGACTCAGTTTGGCATGAGGGTCTGCTATACAAACTGAAGGAAAGCGGTGTTCGGGGGGAAAACATACGACATTATAAAATCCATGTACACAAACATCAAGTGTGCGGTTAAAATAGGCAAAAAACACACATTTCTTCCCACAGGGCCGTGGGGTGAGACAGGGATGCAGATTAAGCCCCACCCTCTTCAACATATATATATCAATGAATTGGCGACGGCACTAGAAAAGTCTGCACCACTCGGCCTCACTGTGCTAGAATCTGAAGTCAAATGTCTACTGTTTGCTGATGATCTGGTGCTTCTGTCACCAACCAAGGAGGGCCTACAGCAGCACCTAGATCTTCTGCACAGATTCTGTCAGACCTGGGCCCTGACAGTAAATCTCAGTAAGACAAAAATAATGGTGTTCCAAAAAAGGGCATTCTATTTTCAAAGGAACAAAAAATTTGACATACCAATTAGGATCTGGCTAAAAATACTTGAATCAGTTATAGAACCCATTGCCCTTTATGGTTGTGAGGTCTGGGGTCCGCTCACTAACCAATAATTCACAAAATGGGACAAACACCAAATTGAGACTCAAAACACTCTCCTCTGTGTACAACGTAAAACGCTGAATAATGCATGCACAGCAGAATTAGGCCGATACCCGCTAATTATCAAAAGTGACGTTAAATTCTACAACCACCTAAAAGGAAGCAATTCCCAAACCTTCCATAACAAAGCCATCACCTACAGAGAGATTGTCAGAGTCTAGGTGATGGGTAAGGCGGAGTCAGGTGCAGGACACAGAGATGAGTAATAATAGCAACTTTACTCAAAAATAATCTTCCAACAAGGAGAACGAAAATCCAGAATCACATAAACGAGACAACTGACAACAATAACCACGCACAAAACCATGATGGCTTCAGAGGGTTAAATAGGGAAATAATTCAAACGCAATGGGAGCCAGTTGTGTACAATACAGACAAAACAAATGGAAAAATAAATGTAGATCGGTGGAGGCTAGAAAGCCTGTGACGTCGACCGCTGAACGCCGACCGAACAAGGAGAGGCACCAACTTCGGAGGAAGTCGTGACAGAGATGAACCCCTAGAAGAGTTCCCTAAGCAAGCTGGTCCTGGGGCTATGTTCACAAACACAAACACACCCCACAGAGCCCCAGGACAGCAACACAATTAGATCCAACCAAATCATAAGAAAACAAAAAGATAATTACTTGACACATTGGAAAGAATTAACAAAAAAACAGAGCAAACTAGAATGCTATTTGGCCTTAAACAGAGAGTACACAGTGGCAGAATACCTGACCCAAAATTAAGGAAAGCTTTGACTATGTACAGACTCAGTGAGCATAGCCTTGCTATTGAGGAAGGCCACCGTAGGCAGACCTGGCTCTCAAGAGAAGACAGGCTATGTGCACACTGCCTACAAACGGAGGTGGAAACTGAGCTGCAGTTCCTAACCTCCTGCCAAATGTATGACCATATTAGAGAGACATATTTCCCTCAGATTACACAGACCCACAAAGAATTTGAAAACAAACCCAATTTTGATAAGCTCCCATATCTACTGGGTGAAATACCACAGTGTCATCACAGCAGCAAGATTTGTGACCTGTTGCCAAAAGAAAAGGTCAACCAGTGAAGAACAAACACCATTGTAAATATAACCCATATTTATGCTTATTTATTTTCCCTTTGGTACTTTAACCATTTGCATATTGTTACAGCACTGTATATATACATAATATGACATTTGTAATGTCTTTATTCTTTTGGAACTTCTGTGAGTGTAATGTTTACTGTTCATTTGATTGTTTATTTCACTTTTGTATATTATCTACTTCACTTGCTTTGGCAATGTTAACATCTGTTTCTCATGCCAATAAAGCCCCTTGAAATTAATTGAATTGATAGAGAGATAGATAGAGAGAGAGATAGATAGAGGTAGATAGATAGAGCAGTAGATAGAGAGATAGATAGAGAGATAGACAGACAGGTAGAATGATAGGCTCCCTGTGCAGGGCCTGAACCATCAAACATCAGCAAGCCAGCAAGGTGTGTGTGTGTGTATAGCAGCTCTGCCTGCTGCAACAAGAACTCATAGTTTCACTTTGAAATTAGACATATTATGTCTATTTTCTGCGCATTTATTCTGTGGTTAAAGGGATCATTTCATCTGGTTACAGGGTTAGACAGAAACAACTCAAAGGGTTAAGTTTAGGTTTTATTCCAAGTGGTTAAGGTCAGGGCTGTGGCTTGGAGAAGGCTTAAAACATACTAATTATAAACAATGCGCTGTTTCCATCAAGTAGCATTAAGTATTCTCCCGGCTTGCTAGAGCATTGTGAACTGTTGTGGTGCAGTGGTCTGAGTAGCAAGCTAGGGTCAGAGCAGTGCACTCCTAGCATCATGGGTTCACGCAAGTTGTTTTTTTAGGGTGAGCGATGAGGAAGGAATATAACGACGGTCTCAGGACATTTTCAAACGTCAGAAATGGAAGTCTATTTCTAGTGATCAGCCTGCTGCAACAGCCTCCTGCCCATGCACACATGCACTCATTTGAAAGTGGTGTAGTTAGATGTGTGCATTACCCTGCTATTTCTGTCCATCGAGCCTTTCAGACTAAATTAGCTTGGCCATATTTATCACTTGCCAAAACTGCCAACCGGTGTTAAACTTTAAAGTTAGTTTCTACATTTCATTTCCCCAGAGTCAAGCCCACCAGGAGTCAGACAGAATTCACAATGAGCTGCCTTTGGGCGGAATGTTCTCTCTGTTTTCCACCCCTCACTGAAAAGAAAAGAAACACATGAAGAATAGGATGAGAAGAAGAGAAGAGAGAGATGAGGAGGGCTATTAGACAACACACAGAGACATGCAAGCATGCACACATCATACACACACACACTTAGGTACATTACTGCTTGCTTTCCACAACGAATCCAAACCCATTCAACATATAATAAAAGTCCCTGTTCTAATATCCATCCCTAGGTCGTCAGTAGAACACAACTCAGGTCGACAGTGTGACTATCTACCTATCTCTTTTCAAGGATGTGAACCACACAGCAGCCAGAAGCTGTAGCCCATAATGTTAGGGACGCTACTTGTTAGTGGGGTATAAATACAGGGGTCTGCATCACAGATGGGGAGAGAGGATAAAGAGAGCCATCCATCAGTCTCCCAGGGGAGCCGGGACAAATTAAAGCCTATAAAAGGCCTCATTACTGGGGGCAGCACTCCTGTCTCCAGCCCCCTCATCTCTCTACATCAGCTCCTCCCTCCACACTGAACTGAGCACTACCCCATCAGGGGGAAATTACACACATAAAGCACTGAGGAATCCGGCGCCCGCGCTATTATGTTCCACCATGACAATGTCCACAGGCACTCACTGATTCATTCTCTCGTCTGTGTGTGTATGTGTGTGTGTGTGTGTGTGTGTGTGTGTCACTACTGCATCCTTTGCATACTGCAATTTAATTGATTGTTATAGCAATGTGATGATAAAACCATTTTTACTATAATTTCACTATAGAGTCTTTTCAATCATTCTGACTCATGTGCGCTTCATAATTAGTACCCTTAAACTGAGTCAAGGCCCTGTGGTCCAGACCCTCTCGTTGACTACACTAAAACACTCCATTTTATATCACTCTGAAGTCAAGTCCTGAGGCTGTGTCTGTGTGAACACCCCAGCAGGTCTGCTCTAGGGAGGTGCCCATTAAAGATATGATGAGACAGAGATGGTGGTGAGACGTCAGCCTGGCATGGCTGCAGGGTTGTCCGCTGGCTGCACACGCCTGACTAGAAAACACACACCCATCTATCCAGTACCAGTCTACCAGTGACAAGGCAACAGAGACAGAGAGAGAGACAGAGAGAGAGAGAGACAGAGAGAGAGAGAGAGAGAGAGAGAGACACACAGAGAGAGAGAGACAGAGAGAGAGAGAGAAATAGAGATGTGAGAGACAGAAGGGAGAGAAAGGAGGAAGGGAACCTTATTAAACCCAAAACCCCATTGGCTCGTTTCTCCCAAAACCCATCGCCTTCCTCCATCCCCGGTCCTGAATTAGCCTACAGACTAAGTACAGAGTTATATGAGAGACTTCTTATTTCATCAATATGGGGGTGAAGAAATATCTGCTGAATCCCTTGAAATGAATTATTGACTGTCTCTAGTGGGGCTGGAGCATCGGAGCTGGAGCCGAAGAACAGCCATGGCTAGGGGAATCTTTAATATCAGCTATTTCTGCGGTGTGCAACATGCAAACTGTCCCATGTCTTCCTGTTCACCACGTACCATTCAACCTGGCCATAAAAACAGGCTATATTATAGCTTCAGGTTGGTTGGTGAGGACGAAGACTTATGAGGATGTGATTAAAGAGGAGACTGAGGTAGCGCTAAGCTTGTCAGCGCACCGTTTACCCAGAGAAAACCTAGTCTGATGACACGTTGACAGCTACAATTGCGCTGGGGAGAGGAGAGAGGTTGATGGAACCTAACTCATCCACACAGCCTGCTAGACGAGACGGTGTGTACGGCTCTTGAGGGGATTGGTTCTAGTGTTGGCCCCCAGGGGACCCTCCGTACAAGAAAGAAGCTTGTGTAACATCTCATTTTATTTTCCTCACCGAAATATTTCTCTCCACCCCCCCTTTTTTTGACTCAAATTTGCACGCACAAACCGCATACTCAATTATTATTTGCATTGAATAATTAATAGGCCAATGGTAACAGTATGGGCCTTAGAGTCAGTGAGTTGTGCATCCAGCCCTCCACCGCTCATTCCTTTAAGACAAACATGACAGAGAAGAGGGGGAACTTCAGAGTCCTGGTAGTGCTCATTTAAATCAAGTTGGAGAAAAAAAAGACACTATTGATTCCAAAGTCTGCTACTCTACTTGCGCTCAGCCTGCTTGCCTTCCAAAACATTTTTTTTTTTGGGGGGGTGGGGGAGTCCCCATAGAGGCTAAAACAAAGCCGATGGATGGACTTGTTTGAGGCTAAAAGAGTGGTAACGCAGCATGTGGTAGAGCTCCAACTAGGAACAAGAACAGAAGAAAGAGATGTTGTAAACCTCAACACTTCAACTCAAACCTGACCACTGTATCCATGACAACCAGGTGTAACTGACTTGACTGTAGCAACAGTACAACATGTCAAACAATGTCCACTCAGACTCATACTCATAATGCCCCACACTGGGACAGCACCTTGAGTGCACCATCCTTCTACATACAGGTTCCTTTGTAACAAGAACACTACTGCCACAATGGGGATGTCAGGTGCATTTTCCATTCGCCGACAACAAGGCAACATTTATGGTTCATAAATACCCAAAGAATTAAAAAGAAAACCCACACAGACAGAAGCAGCCTGCTTTCGAGTGTGAGGTAGCAATGAGACGTAATGTGTACACAGCGGCCTCTCTCTCTCTCCTCTCTCCCTCTCTCTCTCTCTCTTTCTCTCTCTCTCTCTCTGTCTAACTCAGCTGTAGGATAAACAGAGAGATAACAATGTGACTAAGGTCTAACTGCTGCTGTGACTGTGGTGACTGTGGTGACTGTGGTGACTGTGGTGACTGTTGCCCATTACTGCAGAGCGGTGGGGCTTGTTATTTGCTGACGGTTGGCGGTGATGATTTGACACAGTTTGATCTCAGTGTAACCAATTGCAGGGCTCCTACGGCTACAGTAGGATTTGTTTATGGATTGATTGATCAAAGGGACGCCTCCATCTCTATGTCTGTTTCATGTAAACATTCCGGGGAGACAGTTTGAGTTTCGTTGTGCTACTATAGCAACAGTGGAACGTGAGTGTTGACCTCACTGGATGTGAGGATGGATTCATGGACTATTTAGTTGTCTTTCTTTACCGTTTGGACACTTCCTTCATTATAATCAGTGGTGGAAAAAGTACTCAATTGTCATACTTGAGTAAAAGTAAAGATACCTTAACCTCTTGATGCTATGGGGGCGCTATTTCATTTTTGGATGAAAAACGTTCCCGTTTTAAACAAGATATTTTGTCACAAAAAGATGCTCGACTATGCATATAATTGATTGAAAGAAAACACTCTGACGTGTCCAGAACTACCAAGATATTTTCTGTGCGTGCCCTAGAACGTGAGCTTCAGGCAAAACCAAGATGAGACGGCATCCAGGAAATGAGCAGGATTTTTGAGGCTCTGTTTTCCATTGTCTCCTTATATGGCTGTGAATGCGAGAGGAGTGAGTCAACCCTTTCTGTCGTTTCCCCAAGGTGTCTGCAGCATTGTGACGTATTAGAAAGTGACTCAAGTAAAATTGAAAGTCACCCAGTAAAATGCTATTTGAGTAAAAGTCTAAAAGTATTTGGTTTTAAATATACTTAAAGTATCAAAAGTAAATGCAATTGCTAAAATGTACTTAAGTATCAAAAGTAAAAATATAAATCACTTCAAATTCCTTATAATAAGCAAACCAGACGGCACAATTTTCTGACGGATAGCCAGGGGCACACTCAGACACTCAGACATCATTTACAGACGAAGCATGTGTGTTTAGTGAGTCCGCCAGATCAGAGGCAGGAGAGATGACCAGGGATGTTCTCTTGATAAGTGTGTGAATTGAACCATTTTCCTGTTAAAATGTAACAAGTACTTTTGGGTGTCAGGGAAAGTGAATGGAGTAAAAAAGTACATTATTTT
>NC_088231.1:14681476-14703976 GCF_036934945.1 Oncorhynchus masou masou | reverse complement strand
CAGTCAAACATCAACACTCCAAATAATCATCCATCTATAATGACATCATGCATTAAAAACGACACCGTGATTGAAGATAGATCACCAGAAAAACAACCAATCTGTGATGTTGACGATGGCATAACCTTAAACGCAATCAGGTCCCCACAGTGCCAGCAGGAACACAAACCCCCATCTCCTTTCGCTTTGGTTCGCCCCTGTAAACAGTGTTGTAATATTAAACACAGAGGGAGTCTGTGGGACCGAACCACCACTCTGGGGCAGATAGGGATGTCTCACACAGGGTCTGAATCCTGAATCTTGCCATTATGACAATACCCAGGACCCCAGTAGGAACCGTATCAAAGATGTGCCAACGGTTTTATCGTATTAATCAATTGGAAAGTATTTATACACACCCTCGTCCCTCATAAAAGGAAATGACTCCTTTTCAAAAAGGCAACCAATGCTCCATTGGAGCCCATTGGCAAGGCATGAAAAGTTACAAAGCATCAAAAAGAGAAAATTAAAAATACAAAACACGATAGAGACGGGTAAAAAACGACCCAAGACACATTAAAAGGAAACTATGTTAAAGAATAATTATGGAATGGAATCGTGGATTGACTCAATAAATCACCAATGGCTTCCCTTTGTAATTGTCCAACATTACTTCCTGATTTACCGTGTGTGTGTGTGTGTGTGTGTGTGTGTGTGTGTGTGTGTGTGTGTGTGTGTGTGTGTGTGTGTGTGTGTTTTACCTCGGCTATCCAGCCGATCAATAGGAAGTGCTTGAGGTGGTATTCTTAATTAAGGTAATTCATGGGGTGGCCATTCTGAGGGTAAATTACAAATCACTTTGCACATGTAGATACTGCATCCTCAGACTGCCCTCCAACATCAATTAAGTTGTGCTATATACCCTTTTCAACATGTTGTACTGAAGACTAGCCTGTAATCCACAGAAGAAAGCAGAGGTCAGTGATTTAAAATATACTGTTTATATAGATACACCATCCCCTGGCCGCAACATCACATCAGTGAAGTTGTGCTGTGTCCTCTTAAACATTTGGTACTGAAGAGATGAATGACATTGTACTGTTATATATTTGTTTTGGAAAGGGGTTTGCGGGGGGGGGGGGTAGATCAGCTTTAATATTCTCTGCATCATTGCCAATCCCCCATATACATATTTTTGTAAAAATATACACTGTAAATATTTACGAACATGTCCTGCTTAATTGCACCAGCCGCCAGAGAGGTATCTAATGAGGCCTGGTGTTTAACCTGTTGTGGATTCTATTGGACCGGCATCTATCAGAGTGACAGGGTGTTTGTGGGTGCATGCGTGCGTGTGAGAGAGCTGTCTGGGGGTTAGCGTACCACTCCCACAGGCCTGTGACATCAGTCTTCAAACAGCCCAGCACTTTATTGGCAGCTCTTACAAAGGTACAATTAGATGAAGAAGAGATGCCTGACCTGAAACCAGCTCAAGATCAATGATGCCACACTGTGTCTAGAGGAGGGGTTTCCAGAGGAGGAGGGGTTTCACATCACGGAAGAAGCAGAGTTTGATGTATCTACATCTGTATGGTGTAGAGACACTATGGTATGTTTTATTTAAAAGGGGTCAACAAATCAAAGTTTAGTTTCAAATTTTTACGTTACATTTATACATTTGAATCATTTAGCAGATGCTCTTATCCAGAGTGACTTACATTAATCCATTCTAAAAATCTGAAAATATCTGACTACATTTCTTATTGTATCTCATGGATGAACTTTTGTTACTAGCAGTATGTTTTATAACCCTTCTAGATAAGAATGAGAGTTGTTCATGGTACAGGTAAGACTTTGTATCTGAAGAGGGGTGAAACCATAGGGTCTGGAGAGGAGAACAGTTGATGAAATACACAGCTCTTGTCCGAGATGAGGGTATATGTGTGTATGTGTGTATGTGTGTATGCGTGAATGTATCCGTGCATACTTGTGTGCATGTGAGTGTGTGTGTGTGTGTGTGTGTATCCACACGTTTTGTTGATTGAATAAAAACTGTATGGAGGCTACGGCATAACCCCTGCAAGACAAAGCAGCAACAACTCACCCCCTGTCTGCTCCCCGCTAATTCAAAGCAATTCTATTCTCCCACCACCACCACCACCACCACCACTGAAAAAAAAATGATGCCAATTGAATTACACCACGTTCTCCGCTTCTCTACTGTGCAGACAGGAAGCGCCTCGTCTCACCATCTATAACACAGGCCTCCCAGCCACTATTAAACCAAGATATTCAGATCGGGGACAAAACGAAACGCATCATCAAAACAACACAACGTCGCGGCGGAGTGCAACACAGAAGGGGGATAAGTGGCAAAGAGGCCTAAGAAGAAGAGAGAAGAAGAGAGGAGAGAAGAAGAAAAACGCTGTAGTTTACTAGTTGATAAAAACAATGCTTGCTTATGCCAGCAGAAACGGGCTTAAATACACCCCCATGAATATGCAATTTCTGTGTGAGGAGCCTGACAACAAAGGGTATCATATTGTTTTTGATGACGCTAGGGTGTCGGTCGTGTGCCAGCCAGCATGTGGAACAACAAGGGACAGACAAGGCAGGGGCCTACTTACCTACTGAGGCATCCTACAGTTACCTGTGTCTGCGTTTTTCACTGTGCGAACACGCGTGAGCGGGGATGTGTGTGCGTTTGTGGACGTGTGCGTGCCTGAATAAGAAGTGAGGAATACTGCCATTTAAAGTCAGCCTATTAACATCTGAAAAATGGCATTTAGGTTTTGGGCCTTTGAGGGTAAATGAAGCAGCTCCGGTCTGAACGAACAGCAGGTGAGAAACGGAAAAAAGGGTCACTCACTGACTGTGTCTAATGTGGTTATGTGGTTACCGTGGACACAATGGTGTCACAGTGGTGTCACCGTGGTGACAGGATGAGTGACGAGGGTGCGGTGTCTGAATGGTAGATATACATGTACAGATGGGCCCTGTTGACCCGAGTCGTGTTCCTCCGCCCACTTCCTAATGAAGATAGACTGGGAAGTTCTCATTGGTTCTCATGTTTTATATACGTTTCCTCAATGGAAAAGGATATCAAGGATCTTGCTTTCATCCAATAGGACAAAACCTCCACAAAACTGTTGTTTCCTGTACAACATTCGTTTATCAAAGAGAAAGCTAAGAAGAAGGAATTATCTCTGTTGGTATCGTTCAGGTGCTTAGAAAGAGGCCTTTGAATCCTGGCAGAGCCAACAGAGTGGAAATAAACACTGAACAACAAGAATTCAACAACAATGCTGTCAAATAGTCCCTTCAAGAAGTGTCAAAAGTTCAGCCCTTTCAATTACACGCATCTTAATATTCATGTCAGGGTCTCTCGGCTAATTAACATGCACCGTTTAAAAAAAGTCTAATTGTTCAAGAAAACGGTGTTTTATGTTGCGGCAATGGTAATAACTAATGATGGATGAATTGCATTAGCATACATTTCATCATACCCAGACCAAGAGAATATATGATCATTGTGCCACAGAGAATTGCTCTAAGTTAGAGGAAGTTCATTTCATTATCTCCTCCTCCCTCCTCCTCCCTCCTCCTCCCTTGTTCCTTTAAAGCCCCACCGCTTTACAATAATTGGAAAACAGAATAAAAGATTAGCTTTTTACTGGATGACGGGACGCTAATAAAGTGTGATGGAATGTTAGCGTAGTAGCGTTACACAGGGACTGGCTGCCAATTATAGACAGGCAGTCTTATAGACGGGATAGGATGGTGGAGGACCCACCTCTTCGTCTACTTTACAATACAGTACCATCGGGAATCCTTATAGCAGACTGGGCTCTACTGTGGATTGCAGGCTAATTGCTAATGTTACATAAGGCATAGGAGAGGGTCTTGGGGGGGGAAGAGGTTTGGTCCTTTTATGGCTATAACGGAGAATGAGACACAGGTCTAATCAGGCCCTGTTTAAACATAACAACTATGCTATAGATCAAGGAATAGGTCAATCACACTAACAATTACAAAAACCATTACCAGCACAAGAGACATCACACACACACACACGCACGCACTACAGTTGAAAAACAGAGCAATAAACCAGATGTAACTAACAGATTAATCTATCTACACTCAATAACCAACCAACCCTCCCAGCCTCCCTCCAGACCTCTAGAACCAGCAGGGCCCCCCAGACGAGCTGCTCTCCCCTCCCCACTCATCAGTCACCCTGGGCAGCCTCTCCCCGGACGGGTCCCCCCTGACACCCGTAATGGCTGTTTGATGACCCTCATAAAAGGAGTCAATGTATTGATGGGAGCCCCTTTGAGGACCAACAAAGTCATTTGTATGGGGATCAATTCAGTTCAATTCATAGGAAGAGGAGGGAGGGGAATAGACAGAGAGAGGGGGATGAGGGGGGAGGATAGAGAGATAGGCCCAAAAAAAACAAATTGCATTGCACGTGTGACCTCTCGGATCAGTGAGTGGGCGTGTGTTGACACAGACAATCTGCTGTGATGATAGTCTGTCTGCAGCGTTGACGTTGTTATTAAATAATTGAATCGCTCCACAAATCAGATTACCATGTAGTGGGTCTGGGCGCATTATTCTACTGTCTCTATGGTGACTATCCTCCATGGGAGGATTTACAGAGGACTGTTGCAGTCTTGTGTCTGTGTTTGTATAGTCCAAATATGGAGCACTAATGTAAAGACAATGACACTCTGCTAATTGTTACTATTTAAAACAACAAAAATAACTCACCCAAAACCTTCAGCTGGCAAACTCCAACAGAGGACCATCCTGGAAGGAGACAAATCAAAGTAGTGTCTCATAACACCTGAATAAACAAAGTTAGTGTCTCATAACACCTGAATAAACAAGGTTAGTGTTCTATAACACCTGAATAAACAAAGTTAGTGTTCTATAACACCTGAATAAACAAAGTTAGGGTTCTATAACACCTGAATAAACAAAGTTAGTGTCTCATAACACCTGAATAAACAAAGGTAGTGTTCTATAACACCTGAATAAACAAAGTTAGTGTCTCATAACACCTGAATAAACAAAGGTAGTGTTCTATAACACCTGAATAAAAAAACTTAGTGTTCTATAACACCTGAATAAACAACGTTAGTGTTCTATAACACCTGAATAAACAAAGGTAGTGTTCTATAACACCTGAATAAACAAAGGTAGTGTTCTATAACACCTGAATAAACAAAGTTAGTGTTCTATAACACCTGAATAAACAAAGGTAGTGTTCTATAACACCTGAATAAACAAACTTAGTGTTTTATATAACACCTGAATAAACAAAGGTAGTGTTCTATAACACCTGAATAAACAAAGTTAGTGTTCTATAACACCTGAATAAACAAAGTTAGTGTTCTATAACACCTGAATAAACAAAGTTAGGATTCTATAACACCTGAATAAACACAGTTAGTGTCTCATAACACCTGAATAAACAAAGGTAGTGTTCTATAACACCTGAATAAACAAAGTTAGTGTCTCATAACACCTGAATAAACAAAGGTAGTGTTCTATAACACCTGAATAAACAAACTTAGTGTTCTATAACACCTGAATAAACAACGGTAGTGTTCTATAACCCCTGAATAAACAAAGGTAGTGTTCTATAACACCTGAATAAACAAAGTTAGTGTTCTATAACACCTGAATAAACAAAGTTAGTGTTCTATAACACCTGAATAAACAAAGTTAGTGTTCTATAACACCTGAATAAACAAAGTTAGTGTTCTATAACACCTGAATAAACAAAGTTAGTGTCTCATAATACCTGAATAAACAAAGGTAGTGTTCTATAACACCTGAATAAACAAACTTAGTGTTCTATAACACCTGAATAAACAAAGTTAGCGTCTTATAACACTAGAACAAACACACAGAAATGACTCAAGCACACAACAAAATACTTGGCAATACTGGTGATTCAATGAAATTGTCTTTATTCACAATGCAAATAACTGTATATAAAACATGTCAATCATAATGTTAACAAAATGTTTACTTACAGTACAAATAAATCCCTGAATCATCAACAATAATATTTTTTGTGTATTATTAGCGATTGCAATATTTTCACCTATATTTTAAAGTACTCCCTAAATCATCATCTTCAGGTCTAATCAGAAACAATCCACACAGCCAGAACAAAATGGAGAATGCCTCCCTCTCCAAGTAAGGAATACAATAATAATCAATTCAGCCAGAAGAGACCTCTACAGAAGTGGAAGGCAGGTAGCTAGATATTGACAACAGATATTCCCATTAGAATAATTGAATGCAGCATATTGGAGTGTGGAGAACTTCTGGCCTGGCCTCTGCTTACCTAATGAGACTGTGTGGATCTGTCTGTCTGCAGCTCCCCACCTTCTCCGCCTCCTCCTCCTCCACTACCACCACTCCATTCCTGCTCCTTCCGGAGAGAGAGAAGAGGGGGAGGAACGAGGGAGGGGAGAGAGGGGGGAGGAACGCACCGTGGAATCATTTGCATGCTCTGAATCCAGGAATCAGGGATGATGTTCACAGAGAGACCCCAGACCAAAGGAAGGGGAGAGTAAGATTACACAAACAAAGAGAGAGAGAGAGAGAGAGAGAGAGAGAGAGAGAGAGAGAGAGAAAGGTAGTGTTCTGCTCTCTGACCACTGACGCTTCCAGAATGTGGTCACCTTGTTTCTTCACCACCCCATTACTCCTCCTCCTCTTTCCTTCAACAGAACAAAGAGAAAGAGAGAGAAAAAGAAATGAGAATGGGGATGGCGGCAGCACCAGGTGAGAGGAGAACGAGCCAGGAGGTTGGGGATGGCGGCAGCACCAGGTGAGAGGAGAACGAGCCAGGAGGTTGGGGATGGCGGCAGCACCAGGTGAGAGGAGAACGAGCCAGGAGGTTGGGGATGGCGGCAGGGGGATGACGAAGGGAGGTTGGGGATTGAAGGTTGGGGATGAAAGTATGTTTTGAGTGAAGTCCAATGGCAGGTCCAGGCGGTGTAGCCCGGGAGAGAGAGTGAGAGCCCCAGTGTCTGCAGCTCTGCGGCACCAAAAGAGGATGTGATGAGACTGCATGGCTAATGAAGGAAGCAGCCCTGCCTGCTGCAGCCGAGCCTGGCTCCAGAGAGCCCAGCCTCTTCTTATCCTCCGAGTTCATCACTAATTCATCAACGTTGATCATTTCATTAGGTTCCCGCGTATTTTCCAGGCCCCTTATCAATAAATAATGGAGGCGGATGGACCGGGGGCTGCCCCTACTACTACGCTACGGTTTAGCTTAACACCCACACACAGAGACACACACACACACTGAGTGTGAGTACACACACACACAGTAGTAGTTAGGCCTACACGTGTCAGGTACCTGCAATTTACACACTACTCAGACAGACACACACACGCAAGTGCACGGGCACATGCACACACACACACACACACACACACACACACACACACACACACACACACACACACACACACACACACACACACACACACACACACACACACACACACACACACACACACACACACACACACACACACACACACACACACACAAAGGGACAGTCACACTGGGATGGAACAGATGGCAGTCACAGAATCACAGGAGCTTCTCAGGTAAATAAAACAGTACCTGGCACCGCAGTACAGCAGCTTCTGACTTGGTACATTGGTGGTGGCATAGGGAGCTTAGTCAGGGCTGCATGTGTGACACACACACACACACACCCTCACACACAGTAAGAGACAGATTGGGAGCTCCAAAGTGACAGAGACCAGGGATTACTTCTAACCACATGTATTTATTAACTCTCTCAATTAAGCATGGGTGTCTCTCTTAAGGTTTACAGTGGTTTAGACCAACGGGGACCTACAGGGTGTCTCTCTTAAGGTTTACAGTGGTTTAGACCAACGGGGACCTACAGGGTGTCTCTCTTAAGGTTTACAGTGGTTTAGACCAACGGGGACCTACAGGGTGTCTCTCTTAAGGTTTACAGTGGTTTAGACCAACGGGGACCTACAGGGTGCCTCTCTTAAGGTTTACAGTGGTTTAGACCAACAGGGACCTACAGGGTGGCTCTCTTAAGGTTTACAGTGGTTTAGACCAACGGGGACCTACAGGGTGTCTCTCTTAAGGTTTACAGTGGTTTAGACCAACGGGGACCTACAGGGTGTCTCTCTTAAGGTTTACAGTGGTTTAGACCAACGGGGACCCACAGGGTGTCTCTCTTAAGGCTTACAGTGGTTTAGACCAACGGGGACCTACAGGGTTTCTCTCTTAAGGTTTACAGTGGTTTAGACCAACAGGGACCTACAGGGTGGCTCTCTTAAGGTTTACAGTGGTTTAGACCAACAGGGACCTACAGGGTGTCTCTCTTAAGGTTAACAGTGGTTGAGACCAACCGGGACCTACAGGGTTTCTCTCTTAAGGTTTACAGTGGTTTAGACCAACAGGGACCTACAGGGTGGCTCTCTGAAAGTTTCCAGTGGTTTAGACCAACGGGGACCTACAGGGTGTCTCTCTTAAGGCGTTCAGTGGTTAAGACCAACAGGGACCTATAGCACATTTAAATGGCAGACAGTAAACCCTAATCCCAATTTAAACCTGTTTTGCTGATTAAATATAAGCTTTACATCTGTGGATACAATGCTATTAATTAAATCATTAGAAAGATGATTCACTAAGAGCAAAGGGAGTTAAGTAGTAAAAAAGGACACAGATGAGCAGCTCGCTGAAATAACTACTGAAATATTCATTAATAAAAAATTAAAGCCTGGATCTAATGACAAGGAGTACATGTGTAGAGACTCTCCTGTCTGCTTCCTTGGGCCAGCCCCCTTTCAACATGGGCACACAACGGCCCCCTTTCTACATGGGCACACAACGGCCCCCTTTCTACATGGGCACACAACGGACCCCTTTTAACATGGGCACACAACGGCCCCATTTTAACATGGGCACACAACGGCCCCCTTTTAACATGGGCACACAACGGCCCCCTTTCAGCATGGGCACACAACGGCCCCCTTTCTACATGGGCACACAACGGCCCCCTTTCACATGGGCATGGGCCCCACACAACATGGGCACACAACGGCCCCCTTTCTACATGGGCACACAACGGCAGCCCCCTTTCTACATGGGCACACAACGGCCCCCTTTTAACATGGGCACACAACGGCCCCCTTTTAACACGGGCACACAACGGCCCCCTTTGAACATGGGCACACAACGGCCCCCTTTCTACATGGGCACACAACGGCCCCCTTTCAACATGGACACAACAGCCCCCTTTTAACATAGGCACACAACGGCCCCCTTTAACATGGGAACACAGCGGCCCCCTTTTTTATGACTGGATCAGGGGATCAAATGAGGAGGAGATATCGTGTATGGGGGAGAAGACACACTACATATGCATACACACACACACTAAATGCACGCACACACAAACGCACACACACACACACACACACACACACACACACACACACACTCACAGAGCGCATATTAAGAAATGTATTGTATAGTAAACACTAGAGTAAGGAAACGTGACCACATGGATGAACTATATCTTCAGTCATAGAGGGTTTGCTTGGGGAGAATTCAATCAAATTAAAGTGTGCAAAACAGAGTGTTCTGCTTTGTTGAGGATCCCTCTCGGAATCATAAACCCAAATACGAGACATATGTCTGTGTATGTAAGATATGACTCCAACAATATCAACCACTGCCATTCAGACATGCCTTCATAGTGCAACACCACATTAGTGGGGAAGCACATCAAACTACACAGGTCTGGTGTCTCAACACAACCCAGGTTGCAGAACAAACTCTTTCTAACTTCTCTCTGTGTTGACCAGCTTGGAGAGCAGCATCCCCTGCTCCTGACAGGTTACTGGGAGGTAGAGCTGGATGCTGATAGCCAGCGACAGCTACAACCGCAATAAAACTAGACTCTGAGTTCTATCCTCCCGGTATGGATACAGACCTTTCACCTGTGTCTGACAAGGAGGAAGAAGAGGAGGAGTGGATAGGTGTTCAACGTGACAAACAGACTGGCAGAGATAGGCAGAGCAAGAGGGGGGAGAGAGAGAGCAAGAGAGAGAGAGAGAGAGAGAGAGAGAGAGCGAGAGAGAGAGAGAGAGAGAGAGAGAGAGAGAGATCATTTGTCTTTCAGAGCGAGTCCACAGCACAGGGAGGACTGTCTGATATGTGAGTGCTGACGGTGGATCACAGAGAGACAGAGGACTGCACAGTGTGACAGCACCAGGTCAGAGCTCCAGAGATCCCAGGAAGCCAAAGGGTTAGCCAATCAGCATGCCAGGAGGCACATATCACTGAGACACAGAACGGGCCTGTCTATGATAGAATATGTCTGTTATATTTGGACTATATACTTTGAGGAACTGCCGTTGTTATGACGACAGGTATAGTTACAGACCAGGGAAAATTCCTCATATTGTAGTTATGCTACATACCTGTCTAGCTATAATGCTAATGTACTGTAGTACTGTAGTACTGTAGTACTGTACTGTCCTCACTGCGTGAGAGAGTGTGTTTATATCAGTGTACCTGTGTTCCCTAGATAATTATCCTTTGCTTGGGGAAGAAGTTAATCTCATGGGTAAGAATTCAATTTATTAAATAGCCCACAAAACATAAACAAAATAGAATGAAACAATTTGGCAACTTGGAGAAAATGTATAATTTAGGAGACATCCTGACTGAGACTCTGCATGCACTCCAGACAGATATGAACACACATATTTACACATGTAGCTATTTCCAAGAGACAACACACGCAAAGCCAACAGTAACGACCGGTCTGTTTGTGGCTGCCGGCTAACTGACAGTAGGGTACAAAAGGAGAGTAGAGGAGAGCTCCTCCCCCTTGATAGAGTTGGGTGGTTTGAGCATCTGCCAGTCCCCCACCCATAGGGGAGCTACCGTGGGCTCTTCAAACAGCCTGCCTGTGTCCTCTTCTGTTTGATCCTCCTGAAGAGGGAGAGGAGGAGAGGAGGAGGGGAGGGAGAGGGGGGAGGGGAGTAGGGAGAGGGGAGTGCCGGGGAAACACTCCTCCCTCTCCACACACTGACTGACTGGAGTCTAGGAAGCCCAGGGACATGGCTGGATACAGACAGAGAGAAAAATAGATAGACAAATGGACATTAGGCGAAGGGAGAGAGAGAGAAATAAAGGAGGGAGGGAGGGAGTAAGAGCGATCACTGAGATAAACAAACAAGGAGAGAAAGTGTGAGAGAGAGAGAGAAAGTAATGTTGCTATGTTGAGAAAATGAATGATCTGCTCATTAGGTTTACAGTGGTTTAGACCACATTCAACCACACACACACATTCACACCACATTCAACCACACACAACTAGACACAGGCTTGATGTTGATTCAGAATGGACTAGCCTATAGGAAGACCAAAAAACAACACCACAAAGGCATATTGGGTAATTGACAGGAGGCTTGTAAAAAAAGAGAAACTGAAATAAATAAATGAAGAGCAGGGCCTTTTGTGTTGGTTTGGTGTGAACAGTTGGTATCAAACACACTCACACCTTGCAGATAAAAGCCTGACAGAACAATTACATTCACAATCCATTTAAATCCTGTAGAAAACAACAGGACTGAGTCTGAAATGGTACCCTATTCACTATGTAGTGCACTAGTCAAACTGTTGCAGTTGGAGAACAGCGGAACAACTCTGTCTGGGTTTGAAATGGCATAGGTGATCTGGTCCCTAACGGTGACTGTTTGACTGACATGTCAAGTCAAATCAAATCAAATTGTATTAGTCACATGCCCCGAATACAACAGGTGTAGACCTTACAGTGAAACGCTTAATTACAAGCCCCTAACCAAAAGAGCAGTTTAAAAAAAATATGGATAAGAAATAAATGTAACAAGTAATTAAAGAGTAGCAGTAAAATAACAATAGCGTGAATTTGATTTGATTTGATTTATACAGGGGGGGTACCGGTACAGAGTCAATGTGCAGGGGCACCGGTTAGTTGAGGTAAAATGTACATGTAGGTAGAGTTATTAATGTGACTATGCATAGATGATAACAACAGAGAATAGCAGCGGTGTAAAATAGGGGGGGTGCAAATAGTCAAGGTAGCCATTTGGCTAGGTGTTTAGGAGTCTTATGGCTTGGGGGTAGAAGCTGTTTAGAATCCACTTGGACCTAGACTTGGTGCTCCGGTACCGCTTGCTGTGCGGTAGCAGAGAGAACAGTCTATGACTAGGGTGGCTGGAGTCTTTGACAATTTTTTGGGCCTTCCTCTGACACCGCCTGGTATAGAGGTCTTGGATGGCAGGAAGCTTGGCCCCGGTGATGTACTGGGCCGTACGCACTACCCTCTGTAGTGCCTTGCGGTCGGATGCCGAGCAGTAGCCATAACAGGCAATGATGGAACCAGTCAGGATGCTCTCGATGGTGCAGCTGTAGAACTTTTTGAGGATCTGAGGACCCATGCCAAATCTTTTCAGTCACCTGAGGGGGAATAGGTTTTGTCGTGCCCTCTTCACGACTGTCTTGGTGTGCTTGGACCATGTTAGTTTGTTGGTGATGTAGACACTAAGGAACTTGAAGCTCTCAACCTGCTCCATTGCAGCCCCGTCGATGAGAATACAGGCGTGCTCCGTCCTCTTTTTCCTGTAGTCCACAGGTGTAGGTAGGTTGAAGGCTGTGACCTGACACAAAATCTTAGCAATATTATTCTAGGACAAAGACCCCTCACTATCATCTTCCTCACTGTCATTATCTTCCTCACTATCATCATGTAATGGAAAATGTATTCAACATGGCTGTTATACATCTATCCACTGCATATATCCAGCAGCATTTAGTTGCATTATCATTGCCTTATTTTTACAAATTGCATTTAGTCACTCCAAATGTATACAAGTGATGAAATATTAACCATAATGAAGTCATTATTATGATGTCAACGAGGAGCTCGTAAAAGGTGTGATTTCCACAGCGGAAATGTAAGACACTTCTATGAACACCAGACAAAGAGGATTGTTGACTAGAGCTTTCTGCAGACACACCTCGTTCGCTGACACGGAAAAAGACTAGATACTGTGTCTAGTCAGTGGTTATGGGAGAAAAAAGAGAAAGAGGGAGAGAAAGTGTTGGGGAAACGGTTGAAAAAGAGATACACAGACAGAGAGAGAGCAAAAGAGAAAGAAGAAAGAGAGCCTGGGTCCCCCTTTTCACCAGTCCACCGTCTGAAGAGGTGGAGTGAGGGATAGACACCGTGAGGCAGCCATGAATCATATGTCATGGAATTATGTCCACAGCATTTAATAATATAGAGCTGGCTTAGCACGGCCCAATGTATTTCTGTTACAGTGGTCGCCACGTGTTCATCACTCATCTCAGCACGGAGCACAGTCCCGGATGGGGAAAACAGATTCTGGGGCCCCCCCTTGTAATGGAGGGACACAATTGAATCAGGTGTCTGCTCCTCTTAAGGAAATTAAGTTGTCGCCAGCGCCGGCCCACTTAATGAGAAGCAGGACCATCGACAGTGACGAATGGAGGGCGACGCTGGGTGGGCGAGAGAGAGAGAGAAGGAGAGGGGAGAGAGAAAGAGAGAGAAAGAGGTGAGAGAGAGAAGGAGAGGAGAGAGGAAGAGAGAGAGGTGAGAGAGAGAGGAGAGGCGAGAGAGAAAGAGAGAGGTGAGAGAAGGAGAGGGGAGAGAGAAAGATAGAGTGAGAGAGGAGAGAGAGAGTTGAGAGAGAGAGAAGGAGAGTGGAGAGAGAAAGAGAGAGAGGTGAGAGAGAGAGAGAGAAGGAGAGGGGAGAAAGAAAGAGGGAGAGAGAGAGAGGTGAGAGAGAAGGAGAGGGGAGAGAGAGAGAAAGAGAGACGCCACCACAATATCTATCTGCATCTAGGCCCAGTGACGATTTGTCATTCAGGAACACTCCACCCCCCATCTCTCTCTCTCTCTCCTCCCCCACTCCCAAGTCTTCACTGGGGACACATTGGCTCCATACGCGGGTATTACTAGCCGTTTATTTGGACATATATTCTGGAGAATGATGACAGCTAATAGAGAGGTGAACGTCCTCCTCCATGGGTTCCTACATAGAGGACACATCTTGATGATGGTCATTATTCCGTGTTGACAGATGTCTCCCCCATGTCATGGCTGCTCGTCATGGCAAGTGTGGTGGCTACTACCCAGCATGTAATGCAGTGTAGGACCAGGGATAGTTATTACCGTCCCATTTTTCGAAGGAATCGGTTTCATTTAATAATAATAGAGTGTAGCGGAAAAATCTGAACTTGATGGGACGTATTTTAGAGGTGATCTGACAGATCTCCTTCATTATTGTACAACGTTCAATCATCAATAGTAATCACGCTGGTGCAAAGACTGACATGCATAATAACTGGGTTCAATCTGTGGGACTGCATTTAGCAGTTCCATTGTTATATGATTATTTAAGTCTTCAAACTTCATTTGTTAAATGTTCATGACCTTTTCTTTATCAATGTGAACATTCAATGCTACCGTTTTTCATATGGGTGTAACGCTCGTCGGAAGAAGTGGACCAAGGTGCAGCGTGGCACACGTTCATGATTCTTTATTAAATCCGAACACCAAACAAAACAACAAAAAGAACAACGAACGTCACATTCCGTCGGCTACGCAGAGCTAACAAAAAACAACATCCCACAACATAAGGTGGCAAAACAGGCTGCCTATGTATGATTCCCAATCAGAGACAACTGTCCCTGATTGAGAACCATACCTGGCCAAAACATAGAAACCCAACACATAGAAATAAAGAACATAGAATGCCCACACAAATCACACCCTGACCAACCCAAATAGAGACATAAAAAGGCTCTCTAAGGTCAGAGCGTGACAATGGGGAACTATCTTGGTATTAAGCTTAAACATTTATTCAACCATGAAATACCCTTGAGTTAGAAACATATTTTGCGAGGGAAGAAGTACTGGTTTCAGTCAAACATGGAAGTGACATGTGTCATGGTTTTGTTGCCATGTCTTCTGATGCTAGTTAACATTGACAAATTGCAATAAATAAATTGTTTAACAAATCAATCAAAAACATAGAAGATAACATGGGTTAATATACAAACCATGCTCACTCTTCACCTTGTGGATGCACACTATGTTAGCAATATGCAAATAAACGTCAAACCTATGAGTGAAAAGCTCAGCAATCTGTCACCTAAACGGATTATCGGAAAGTCAAAAAACCGAGCCCCACAAAATGGGAACAATATGGAAATTTCCATTGGCAAAAGTATCCCATACTCGTCTAGGACCGAGACTGAGTAGCCAGCCCATAGCCTATTCCCAAGAGTTGTTCCATCACTGTCTTCAATGTCTTCAATCCAGTCTGAAAATGGAAGTGAAGGGAAAAATCTCTACGGGTTTGATGCATATTGACCGAACATTAACAGTGATTAGGCTTCTAATTTGGGTTCTGACAGGCACCACCATTCATCCGCCATCTTAGTTATCGCTGATGTCTCTGTGTTTGAAAAGGATCCTGGATGTTATTGGTATCCGTTTCCCTGTAGGGTTGAACTCCATCGCTGTAGTACACCACTCTAAGCCACAGAAGGAGCTGTGATGCTAATTTAGCATCAACATATGTCATATTCCATACATTCCGTCTACATCAAGGAATGGTGAGTTGACATTCAGCAGCTCCGCCACTTTGGCAGCCCGATTCTGACCTTTTTTCCCCCACTAATTGGTCTTTTGACCAATCACGTCAGATTCTTTTCAGAGCTGATCTGATTGGTCAAATTAGAGCAATTAGTGAAAATAAGATTGACATTGGGCTGCCTGTGTAGACACAGCTTTAGCGATGTAGACATTGGAACGGGACGAGCACAGCTGACAATCAGCCTAGGCCTGAAACACAATGTTATCAATAGTGATGATCTCGATCAATTGAGCACATTCCTTTAGAGAACACGGTAATTGTGAGGACAGAATGGAGAAGTAGCCGAGAGGAAGAGAGAGAGGGCTGGAGTGTCCATCCCTGTCCGTTGATGTATGCCCTTTAAAGCCATATTACATCGGACCAGACATGGGCTTACATTGAATTGTGTGAAGAAGATAGTAGAGGCTGTTGCTGCATAGATCACTGATATGAGAGAGAGTGGTGGATGGATGGATGGATGGATGGAGGGCTTCAACACCAACTTCTCTTCTCTCTCTCTCTCACTCTCTCTCTCTCTCTCTCCCTCCCTCCCTCCCAGTTGAGTCGAGTTATGAATTATTGACCTCATAGTCTGGACCCAGGCTCATTACTGGGAAGGGAAGTGTCGGCCATAGTTCCTGGTTTGTGATGCTGGGAGCGAGAGGAGCAGTATGGGCCTCCCCACTCTTGGCCCCGGCTCTCCCTCTGACCATGCGGTCATACTTACTCTTTAATGGCCTGAGAGAGAAAGGGATCGGACATGGATGGACACTGAGTTGGAGCCTGTCTATCTGCCCCAGTGCTTCTCATCAGGTAGGAGAGTGGGCCAGGCAGCACGTCCACCCATGGTTGGAACGGTTGGTTGGTTGGTTGGTTGAGAACCAGCGCTGGAAATCTTAGGATATCTCTAAGGGACACTGCCGGGAGTTTGGTCAGGATTACTTCCTGAAGTTATGGGCTTACAGTATATGAGTAGGGATGTACATTGACAGGCTGAGGAGGAAAGTTCTTGTCTTAAACTCTGTCTGTAGCAAAGTTTCTAGAGGTTGAATTTAGCACAGACGGCCCATCAAGAATGCCTTGATCTCACAAATGAGAAAATCAATGTGGAACCGTACTGTGTTTGGAAGAACAGAGAATCATTAAAACTCAAAATACCAAAGTTTTACCCCAAAATATTTTGTTGCTTACTAAACCTCAGCTCAACCAACTCAGATGATCTTTCTGGTAGACAAAGATATTCTGGTCTTACAAAATGACCCACGAGGCCTAGCTGCCTACAGTAGCCTACATCCTGTATGTTTGTATCCAGGGAAGAGAAGAGGGCTAATATGTGAAACACTGACACCAGACGAACAGTGAAAAACAATGGCTGACTGAAACGCCAATACATCAATCCGAGTACGTGTCAGGCCGCTCCCTGCAGAGATCCACGGGACACGGGAGAGGGACCACACAAAACACAGAGGCTGCAAATGAGACGTGACGACACTATAGATTACTGCATGTTAAACAGTCTAACCAGGACAGAGGTGGAGAGGGAGGGAGGGAGGGAGGGAGGGAGGGAGGGAGAGAGAAGGGGATGGATGGTATGTGAGGTGGGGAAGGAGGGAGAGGAGGGGATGGATGGTATGTGTTAAGGTGGGGAAGGAGGGAGGAGAGGGGATGGATGGTATGGTTAAGGTGGGGAAGGAGGGAGAGAGAAGGGGATGGATGGTATGTGTTAAGGTGGGGAAGGAGGGGGAGAGAAGGGGATGGATGGTATGTGTTAAGGTGGGGAAGGAGGGAGAGAGAAGGGGATGGATGGTATGTGTTAAGGTGGGGAAGGAGGGAGAGAGAAGGGGATGGATGGTATGTGTTAAGGTGGGGAAGGAGGGAGAGAGAAGGGGATGGAAGGTTAAGGTGGGGAAGGAGGGAGAGAGGGGATGGATGGTATGTGTTAAGGTGGGGAAGGAGGGAGAGAGAAGGGGATGGATGGTATGTGTTAAGGTGGGGAAGGAGGGAGAGAAGGGGATGGATGGTATGTGTTAAGGTGGGGAAGGAGGGAGAGAGAAGGGGATGGATGGTATGTGTTAAGGTGGGGAAGGAGGGAGAGAGAAGGGGATGGATGGTATGTGTTAAGGTGGGGAAGGAGGGAGAGAGAAGGGGATGGATGGTATGTGTTAAGGTGGGGAAGGAGGGAGAGAGAAGGGGATGGATGGTATGTGTTAAGGTGGGGAAGGAGGGAGAGAGAAGGGGATGGATGGTATGTGTTAAGGTGGGGAAGGAGGGAGAGAGAAGGGGATGGATGGTATGTGTTAAGGTCGGGAAGGAGGGAGAGAGAAGGGGATGGATGGTATGTGTTAAGGTGGGGAAGGAGGGAGAGAGAGGGATATAAAGGGGAAGTAGGGGAAGTATGAGAGGTGTGTAGTAGGGTAGATGTGTGTGTGTAACTGCATGCATTCATGTGTGCGTGCGCACGTGCGCATCCCTATTGTGGATGGATGTTGGTGAGGAATCATCAGAGTCTATTCCCAGCCGTTTCATCCATCAGGCCCCAACCAGCCAAGGATCCTGCGAGAGAAAACGTAGAGCTGTCACCACGACGGCAGGCGGCTTTGACACACACACACACACACACACAACAAGAGAGGAGAAGAGACACAATAGTTGTTTGAACTGGGGAGTAAACGCAGTGAAAGGGAGGAGCTGGTATATTTACATCACACTGAGGGTCTGCTCGAGTCGGGGACGGCCCTTGACGTTTTTCTGTCACACCGTTTGACAGCATCATCTCTCATTGGAGGTATTGAAGGCTCCAGCTCATTAGGGGACGGGACTGTGTTTAACACCGGCTTTGCGTTGATGAAGACAATGGGCTGCCTAGCTAAACCTCAAGGCCCCAAACAGACAACGAAAGGGAGGGAATATTTAAAGTGTGTCACTCTGTCCCATTCCGCCAAACCTGAGTGAGGGAGAAGACTCATGACAATGATATTCACATGACAACAACCCCAAATGGACCTAAATGGACAGCTAACTGAAGCATGTGTTAATGAGGTAAAATGCTAAGAGGATAATGACAAGAATTAGTTGAGTGTGGTCGGTAGAATGTAAATTGACTTGAGCTCATAACTGGGCCTGTACTCGGTAGGCTGTGTTTAGACAGACAGCCCACTTCTCATCACTAATTGGTCTTTTGACCAATCAGATCAGCTCTGAAAAAGATCTGAGGTGAAAAGATCTGATGTGATTGGTCAAAAGGCCAGTTAGTGGAAAAAAAGATCAGAAACGGGCTGCTTGTATAAACGCTGAGTCCGAATGTGTCATTGCAACTCCAACAGGAGAGTGTTACAATGGACACTCCATTCTCAGATGTGCTGCTATTGTTAGGACGACTGATACAGTAAGTAGATACTGTAGGCCTACATTCCCTAAGACACTCAATCTCCATTGTATTCTTCTTTTATTAGTTGCTCAAACGGAACACTGACTAACGCCATACAGGTTGGAATAGCAATTACAAGGGAATTCACTCGAGTGATCTGGAAGGAAAGCATTTACAAGCATAGCAAAAGGCCTGTTTTCTGCTCTCTCTGTCTCTGTCTGATTGTCTTTGTCTGTCTCTCTCTATTTCTCTCTCTCAGTCTTTCTCTCTCTCCGTCTCTCTCTCTCTCTGTTTCTCTCTCTCTATCTGTCTATCTCCCCCTTTCTCTCTCAGTCTCTACTCCCTGTCTCTCTGCTTTCTCTCTTCTCTCTCTCTCCTCAGATCTATTGTTCGGGAGCACAACAACCTGCTTGAGTTGCAACCTCTTCCTCACAGACGTTTTTAGTCAGAACAAACCGTATTTACCCAGCAATTACCAGCCGATGCTCTTCATCTTGTGATAAAGCCGGGGCCCCTGTTAAAAACAAAAACAAGGCGCAGGTTCTCCTCACCAAAGAGTCTCATTTTGATCCAAGAAGACATGAAAAGAGGGCAAGTGAGGGGGGCGTCGACACACCTCAGATGGGAAAAGAGAGAGAAATCGAGCTTGATTAAAAAGGAAAACAAACCAAGCCCCAACAAAACACAAACACTCAGCACACTTTACTGTGTCCCAAATGGCACCCTATTCCCTCCATAGTGCACTACTTTTGACTCGAAACCTATAGGCCCTGGTCAAAAGTAGGGCACCATACAGGGAATAGGGTGCCGTTTGGGATGCAGATGGTGTGTTTGTGTGGCGGCCCCCACAGTAAAAACAGCTAATGTGTGGGTATGCGTTATGAGCAAGGCGAGACGGAGGAGACGAGAAGACGAAGAGCATTTTAAAGGGGAGAGAGTGATGAGACGGATGCTCCTCAGTTTGCTTAGCTGACATATTTACACAATTATGTGGGGTTCTGAAACGCCAGCATCCTGGATGTTCTCCTTCTCGACAGTCCAAAAGAAGTTTAGCTTTTATTTATTTTTATTTATTTTGAGTGTCACATTGATTAAACGAGAGTACACGGTTATAGATTTGCTGGATAACGCCACGTGGCAGAACATTGTCAACGTTCTTCTAACAGAACACTACGCTGATAACTCAAATTAGGACTGAGCTGTAGCTAAATGACACATACAGCGACTGGAAGTTATTGTACTATCTATAATATTGAATCCTGAACCTTGAGATTGCAGTACTGATAGTTTCACTGATATGATTTTAAGTAAGAGACAATCAATTGAATATGTTACACATGGTATGAAATTAACCAAATTAACTAAATCAAATCCCTTCTCAATCCTACATTGGTTCTTACAGTATGATTAAAACTGTCACACCTCTGCTGTCCCTTCAGCCATCTAACTGACAAGGTACATGTTTGTGTCACAAGCACATAATAAAAGAGTCTATGCAATAATAAGTAATGAAACACAGTGCAATAATGCTATGGGCAATTAAAATCAACCCGCACAAAAGAGACCACCCAACCACTAATACATATTCACTCCCTCCACCCTCAAAATCCATAGGAATTGCCTAGTCTTTTCTCCCTTAGTCCCTGAGGCATTCACGTACAATGGGACCATTTTTTTGGGGATCATATGCTTATCAGACGAGGCCCCTCTCTCTCTCTCTCTCCCTCTCGTCTTTCTCCTCTTTTTCGAGACGCAATCTTTTGGCCCCTCAATCACGAAGCATATTACTCCTCTGTCAGGGCAAAGCACTTCCTAACGACAGCCGGGGCCAGCCGGGGCCAGCTGGGACTGAGAGAGGGCAGGAGGCACATGCATTAACATAATAATCCAACCGCACTCCCCACGGGCCCCGGGGCCAGACAGCACATTATGTAGTAGGTAGGAGGGCCCCCTCCCCCTTGTGAAGGTGGTCGTCGTGGAAGAAGAAGAAGACGAAGAAGCAGCTTTGGTAGACGGCGTGCTTGTCAACCTGTGGCCACTGTGTCACTCTGTGATACTAGGTAGCGGGGTTGTCGTCTCGGAAAACAGAGATGGTACAGTGGAGCAATGATGTCTGAGGGGTTCTTATTGAAGGGAGGGCTGTTGCTAATCTAAACGCAACTAAATACATTTCTCGGCTTCATGTTCCTAACTTCTGTACATTATGAAATGTGTCATATGGCCTATTCTCAGGTATCAGTTGGCCAGATTGCTCCCTGCACTATACAATATCTACTAGCATTGTGCATCCCAACTCACCACCTATCAGTCACCAGATCTCAACCCAACTGAACACTTATGGGAGATTCTGGGGCAGCGCCCGAGACAGCGTTTTCCACCAATCAACAAAACACCAAGTTATGGAATTACTCGTGGCAGAATGGTGTCACATCCCTCCAATAGAGTTCTAGACACTTGTTGGCGTTTCCTTTATTTTGGCAGTTACCTGTAGCTTGACACACAATACAACACAGTAGAAGCCTGACAAATACTGTATTTCTGAGCATAGGAATAATCTCCTAACCTCCTCATGACTTCTGAAGTGAAATGCAGAGAGACAGAGGCCTTCTAGGAGGACAGAGAGAAGGGGGATCACAAGGAGGGTTTCCCCAGGCCTCCCAGTGGCATTGGTGCTCCCCCCGCATTACCCAGCCTGCACTGGGCCTATGATCCTTTGCTCTGGTTGGTCCCCTGGCACATTGTATGGCCGCGCCGCACCACGTCTTTACTCACACCAGAGACTCGCTAGCTAGCGATCCTCGTGTCAAAGCCTTCTATTCCCCAAATAAAGAAGGAGCACAATGCCTGGAGACACAAACAACTAGAAACTCAGAGAGAGAAAAGGGTATCAACCCAACATCAACCCAGCATCAACCTAGCATCAACCTAGCATCAACCCAGCATCAACCTAGCATCAACCAATCACAGTAATAGGGACTTTGTTGTGTCTGTAAATCCTGATTGTGTTGTATGTGGGTCCACAGGCTCACATGGGAAAGAGACAGCTATTACTAGGTCTGGGAAATAGCAGCAGAGAACTAAATGTTGTAGGGTTTTCCGTAGGAGGTACAGTCTGTCCTAACAGTCAGTTAGTTGAGAACACCTCAAACTGTGGCCCAGACTGTCAGACAGTATAGAACAGAAGGCTGTCAGTAGCAGGCTGAGACTATTGAATTCACTATTGGAAGGAGGGTAGGAGGTGAAGAGAGAGAGAGAGCGAGCGAGAGAGAGAGAGAGAGAGAGAGAGAGAGAGAGGAGGGCATACAGCAGCACCTAGATCTTCTGCACAGATTCTGCCAGACCTGGGCCTTGACAGTAAATCTCAGTAAGACAAAAATAATGGTGTTCCAAAAAAGGTCCTGTTCCCAAGACCA
>NC_088231.1:13843976-13971476 GCF_036934945.1 Oncorhynchus masou masou | reverse complement strand
GAGGATGTGACTGTAATGTAAGGATGAACAGGTAGTGTTCTCTGTCTGTCTGTCCCTCAGTGCACGTAATGACGTGTGTGTGTGTGTGTGTGTACACCAATGACGACAAAGGGTAGATCTCAGATCAGAAAATAAGAGTTACTTCCCTTTGTTGGAGGGAGACCTCCCTAGACATTCCAGTAAAATGGAGAGAGAGGTGGAGGAATAAAGGAGTGAGAGAGAGAGAAAAGGAAATAGAAGAGGGAGAGAGAGAAAAGAAAGAGCGAGAGGAGAGAAAATGAGAAGAGAGAAAACCACCTAACACCTCACGTCTCCAGGGGCCAGGGCTGGTGTAAGCTGGATATTAAGACACAAATTGCATTCAGGCGGGTCACGGCGTGTCAGATGATATTAGATGCCTGCCGTGAGGAAAACAACAATTCCCATCAGCCTGTTCTGTGAGAAAAATAATATTTTCATTTTCGGCCCCTTTATTGAATAGAAACTTTAGGGAATACGTCTTTATAGGAGCTCGTGAATTTTCCACCTCTCGACAAATGTTGTAATCATGGCTGCGTGAACCCTTTGTTGCTCCCAGATTTCATTTTCACCACCGCTGATAGAAAAGGAGTGTGTGGGTCTTCTCTCCCTCCCTCACTTGTTTTCTGTAACGTTGCAGCACCCACATGTTTTAGCCTGCGTGCGTGTCCGTCTCTCTGTGTTGTGTCCTTGTGCGTGTGACTGTGTGTGAACAGCCTGTATCGTATCCCCCCACCACACACACTGCTGCCTGCATGGGGTCCCCGTCGCAGAGCTGCGCCACCTGACCTTCTCGGTAATTGACCAAAAATATTGATGCAATGGCACAGGTCTGATTGTGATTTATTAAAAGCTTGGGCCCGGCTCCCAGGCCCGATGCCAGCGGCTCCCTGCTCCCAGCCTGGCCCATCGGCAGCCATTAGGAAAACCATCAATACTGTAGCAGCACAATAACACAATGAAAGAAAGGCACGGTAATGGGGAAGGGAGAGTCTCTCTGGGCTGCGGAGGTGCATAGCAAATAGCTTGGCCTTGTTGTGTGAATATACAGAAAGAGAGAGAGAGAGAGATTACTATTTTGGAACTTTTGCGAGGATAATGTTTACTGTAAAAAATGTTTTGGTTTATTTCACTTTTGTTTATTATTTATTTCACTCGCATTGGCAATGTAAACACATGTTTCCCATGCCAATAAAGCCCTTTGAATTTAATTGAATTGAGAGAGAGAGAAGGAGTGAGAGAAGGGGAGAGAGAAAGAGAGAGAGAAGAGTGTGTAATATGATATTGCCTCTCCATAACATCACTGGGCTCGCTAAGATCAAAGCATTAGAGGAGAGGATAGAGAAGGAGAGAAAGGAGAGGAGAGAGAAAGATAGGGAGAGAAAGAAGAGGAGAGAGAAAGATAGGGAGAGAAAGAAGAGGAGAGAGAAAGATAGGGAGAGAGAAAGAAAGAGGGAGAGAAAGAGAAAGATAGGGAGAGAAAGAAGAAAGATAGGGGAGAGAGAAAGATAGGGAGGGAGAGAAAGAAGAGAGAGAAAGGAGAGAGAAACATAGGGAGAGAAAGAAGAGGAGAGAGAAAGATAGGGAGAGAAAGAAGAGGAGAGAGAAACAAGGGGAGAGAAAGAAGAGGAGAGAGAAAGATAGGGAGAGAAAGAAGAGAGAAAGAGAAACATAGAGGGAGAGATAAAGAAGAGGAGAGAAAGAAAGAAGAGGGAGAGAGAAAGAAGAGGAGAGAGAAAGATAGGGAGAGAAAGAAGAGGAGAGAGAAAGATAGGGAGAGAAAGAAGAGGAGAGAGAAAGATAGGGAGAGAAAGAAGAGGAGAGAGAAAGATAGGGAGAGAAAGAAGAGGAGAGAGAAAGATAGGGAGAGAAAGAAGAGGAGAGAGAAAGATAGGGAGAGAAAGAAGAGGAGAGAGAAACATAGGGAGAGAAAGAAGAGGAGAGAGAAAGATAGTGAGAGAAAGAAGAGGAGAGAGAAACATAGGGAGAGAAAGAAGAGGAGAGAGAAAGATAGGGAGAGAAAGAAGAGGAGAGAGAAACATAGGGAGAGAAAGAAGAGGAGAGAGAAAGATAGGGAGAGAAAGAAGAGGAGAGAGAAACATAGGGAGAGAAAGAAGATGAGAGAGAAAGATAGGGAGAGAACGAAAGATACTCATGGGAGGCAATCTAAGAGACCAGTAAATATGATTATTTTTTTTAATGTGGGGAAAGGAGAGAGAGAGAGAACGAGACCCCCTGTGCCCCCCAGAGCAACAACAAACTGAGCTCACACAGACGAGTCTCAGGAGAGTCAACTCAGACTAACAAGAGGGAACCAACCGACCAACAGCAGGCTGACTCTCCAACCATTATATACGGTACCCAACCTGCCAGCACACAAACAGCACAGGCCATCATTAGGGAATACCCCCATTGACTTCTAACTGGCCTGTTTTGTTGAAACCAACATTGAGCTTTCTAAGCTTTTCTATAGTTTTAATGGCTGGAGGTTTTGTTTAAATCTCTTTCATCTCTGTCCAAAGTCAATGTATCATGCATCCCATACCTCTGCGTTTGTACCGGTGCGGACCTAACTCAATCACTAACTCCCAGGAGGGAGGCTGGGAGATGATGAGAATACAGTCAGTACAGCGGTCTTAATGGATGTGTTGTACTCTGAGGAAAGCTACGGCTCATTTAAAAGTCAGGTGTATCCTCTTCTTTTACCATTACCATTACCACTGCTCAATGTTCTTATTATGTGAATTTTGGGCAGGAAGTTAGGACCCTGGGGAAAAAAACAGCAAAGTTGGACCATTTCCCCAATACATTGCTTCATTGGAATTGGTATGTTTGTATGGAGATTGGAACAGAGTCGCAGTACTTTAGACTGAACATGTGATGGTGCTGAGTGGAACCTGATGAAGGTGTAACTAGACTGAAGACCAAAAGCGAATCATTTGATTAGTTGAATGAGGTGTGTTAGTGCTGGGCGGGAACGGAAGCCTGCACCCCCAATAGAGCTCCAGGACCAGAGTTGGAGAACCGCTGCTCTAGATTGTAGATGTAGAACTACATAGACTTTTACCTGAAGGCAGAGCTCCCCCAGGCACCGTGTTTGTCCGTCAGGATGTTGACGATCTTCTGGATGAGCTGGGTGGCTGTCACGTGGTCGCGGTACTTGGCCGCTCGGATCAGGTGGTCGCACATCTTCTCCTCATCACGCTTCTCAGCCGAGTACTGGGCACAGTGGGACTGGGGGTCAAAGACAAAACGTGACAACAGGTCAACTTCTCTGTCAAAAACACAATGACGTAAGCGTCATTACAAATGAATTGTATGTGCAGTGCTCAAAACCAAATCCTTTATAGTACATTTAAAGAGAAATCCAGGAGGTATGTATTCTGAACAGAAAACTGCGTACACATAGTATGCAACTTCATATTGTATGTATGGAACTAGCATGTATTCTGGGGGAATGGTATAGGCTACTACACACCATGTAAAACTACATAATATAAGGCTCTAGCAGCTGTGTGTGTAAATGCTACCTTGAGTAAAACCAAATGAAAATCTGGGGTCATTTTCTGGCCCTTATGTCACGCTGATTAATAACAGCGGATATTATAGTTACTAATGCCTCCAGGGCTCCGAATCACAAAACAGAGGTTCATTTTTCTCTGCCTGAATATGTTATCAGAAATGGCCTTTGAACTCAGAGTAGATGGTATATACAATAACACCTATACCGAGGGGAAAAACAGCCAGACTTGAAATGTTACATTTCAGTGCTAAGATAAACTGAGCAAAATATAAAGCCGAGGAACTGTAAAATAAAGTAATATATAAAACCGACTGGAAACATTTGAGTACACTGCATATTTCTAACAGCCGTTAGCCATGTAGTGTAGAAATACAAGCAACAAAGAAATGAGGAATACACGCTACTATCATATACAGTACCTCAGGCAAACGTCCGGACATATTACTGTGATTTCAGTGCATCCATTAGATACTGAAAGGTTACAGCATCAATTCCAGCAACTCTTAATCCAATTCCCAATGCTCAAATGAAATGAACCTAAAAGGCAGCCCATTGGTGGAGAACACACACATACATCCCCAGCTCTACAAATGCAACCTGCCTCACCGGGAACGTTAGCAACCAAGTAAACACAGGAAAGTGCTTGATAATGATTGGTCCTCCTCTACAATTGGAACGGTGACTTTTCATACCTGACAGGAAATCTATAGGTCTGGATCACATTCTGGAGGGGCTATTGGGCCCTAATTATCAATCTACGTGTCTTTGTTGTGGGGCATTAGAGTGGTCCTTGACCTTAAAGCCCAACATGTGCGCGCGCATGTGTGTGTGTGTGTGTGTGTGTGTGTTGAAAGGAAGAAGAGCAGTAAAAGGAGGATAGGGTGAGGGGATCTTTCATTTTATATTAGTATTATTTCACCTTTATTTAACCAGGTAGGACAGTTGAGAACAAGTTTTCATTTGCAACTGCGACCTGGCCAAGATAAAGCAAAGCAGTGTGAACATACAACACAGAGTTATGAGAACGGTGCTGAATGTTTGAAACGTATGCTATCCCCCTGGAACAGACGACCGCGTGTCTATACTTTACGACGGGACAGAACAAGAAACATTCTTTCCCGCCTGTCTTGACGTGTGACTTCTGTGTCACTAATCAGCAGTGCTGCAGCTCAAACACATCATCGTAAACACGCTGGTCATTCACCGCGGACCCAAACACCTAGTCCCCCATAGTGACGTGTGCTTTTCTAACGGGCCTGGCTGGGCCCGGCGGCGAGGGGAAGTAGTTTCACTGAGCGACTCCCCTCTGAAATAACAAGCAAACAGCTGAACACATAACAGGCCCATTAATACTAGGCCTCCATTTCGGAGTAAAACGATGTGGAAAAGACATGTCAGAGTGTAGAGACTGGGGCTCGTTCCACTGCTCTGAAATCGTCATACATAGAGGATATGAGATCACTAGGGTCTTGTTGGTTCTTACATACTCAGCCTGCTAGCTCTAGGTGACTACATACTAACCTACCTCCATCCTCTACTCTTCCAATAGGCTGACAGAACAAAGGGCACTGAGTGAGTCAGGGAACCCTCCGCTAATTTCAAAGGGAGCGGGGGGTGGGGGCCTAGTGCCATTAGAAACCAGAGGAGGCCCCCTTTACGACGGTGGAAACGGCACATGAAGGGTCAATCCTGATGCTGACAGTGAGATGAGAAAAGAGAAACAGATCATCAGGATCAATGTCTAGTCTACCTGGTAGCCAGATTTAAACATCAGGATCAATGTCTAGTCTACCTGGTAACCAGATTTAAACATCAGGATCAATGTCTAGTCTACCTGGTAGCCAGATTTAAACATCAGGATCAATGTCTAGTCTACCTGGTAACCAGATTTAAACATCAGGATCAATGTCTAGTCTACCTGGGAGCCAGATTTAAACATCAGGATCAATGTCTAGTCAACCTGGTAGCCAGATTTAAACATCAGGATCAATGTCTAGTCTACCTGGTAGCCAGATTTAAACATCAGGATCAATGTCTAGTCTACCTGGTAACCAGATTTAAACATCAGGATCAATGTCTAGTCTACCTGGTAGCCAGATTTAAACATCAGGATCAATGTCTAGTCTACCTGGTAGCCAGATTTAAACATCAGGATCAATGTCTAGTCTACCTGGTAGCCAGATTTAAACATCAGGATCAATGTCTAGTCTACCTGGCCAGATTTAAACATCAGGATCAATGTTAAACAGGATCAGGATCAATGTCAGATTTAAACATCAGGTCTACCTGGTAACCAGATTTAAACATCAGGATCAATGTCTAGTCTACCTGGTAGCCAGATTTAAACATCAGGATCAATGTCTAGTCTACCTGGTAGCCAGATTTAAACATCAGGATCAATGTCTAGTCTACCTGGTAGCCAGATTTAAACATCAGGATCAATGTCTAGTCTACCTGGTAGCCAGATTTAAACATCAGGATCAATGTCTAGTCTACCTGGTAGCCAGATTTAAACATCAGGATCAATGTCTAGTCTACCTGGTAGCCAGATTTAAACATCAGGATCAATGTCTAGTCTACCTGGTAGCCAGATTTAAACATCAGGATCAATGTCTAGTCTACCTGGTAGCCAGATTTAAACATCAGGATCAATGTCTAGTCTACCTGGTAGCCAGATTTAAACATCAGGATCAATGTCTAGTCTACCTGGTAGCCAGATTTAAACATCAGGATCAATGTCTAGTCTACCTGGTAGCCAGATTTAAACATCAGGATCAATGTCTAGTCTACCTGGTAGCCAGATTTAAACATCAGGATCAATGTCTAGTCTACCTGGTAGCCAGATTTAAACATCAGGATCAATGTCTAGTCAACCTGGTAGCCAGATTTAAACATCAGGATCAATGTCTAGTCAACCTGGTAGCCAGATTTAAACATCAGGATCAATGTCTAGTCAACCTGGTAGCCAGATTTAAACATCGGGATCAATGTCTAGTCTACCTGGTAGCCAGATTTAAACATCGGGATCAATGTCTAGTCTACAAGGTAGCCAGATTTAAACATCGGGATCAATGTCTAGTCTACCTGGTAGCCAGATTTAAACATCAGGATCAATGTCTAGTCTACCTGGTAGCCAGATTTAAACATCAGGATCAATGTCTAGTCTACCTGGTAGCCAGATTTAAACATCAGGATCAATGTCTAGTCTACCTGGTAGCCAGATTTAAACATCGGGATCAATGTCTAGTCTACCTGGTAGCCAGATTTAAACATCGGGATCAATGTCTAGTCTACCTGGTAGCCAGATTTAAACATCAGGATCAATGTCTAGTCTACCTGGTAGCCAGATTTAAACATCAGGATCAATGTCTAGTCAACCTGATAGCCAGATTTAAACATCAGGATCAATGTCTAGTCAACCTGAGAGCCAGATTTAAACATCAGGATCAATGTCTAGTCTACAAGGTAGCCAGATTTAAACATCGGGATCAATGTCTAGTCTACCTGGTAGCCAGTTCAAAAGAAGAAGTCAGATGATGGTGAAGTCAGAGGTAAAAGGCACAAGACAGGCTTTTGGAGAGCGAGCGAGCAGGACCGGTGAGGAAGCTGTGTGTGTATGTGTGTGGACGGCGTGACGTGAGACCTTATGACTTGAGACAGTGTAATCATGGGTAGCACCTTCCATTACATGAGCTGGCTGACAGGGTCGGAGGGTGACGGGCGCTGGCGTCTACTCTGGTGGAAAAAGGTGCCCGGAGAAGACAGACTGATAATGGGTTGGCATTAATCGAGTAAATTACATGGAGATGTGTCTCGGACAATTCACGCAAAGCTCAAGTCAATAACCAGAGAAACGTCTGTGTGATCTAGAAAGGAAACAGGCCTAACCACTGGCTAAATGACACTAGGATTATGATATGAGAAGACAACATGAATAGTCACACACACGGGTCAGGAATAATAGCACATCTCACAGATACAAATCCACCGACTCAACTGCATGAGTGCAATTCAAAAGGCCAGAACATATGGCATAGGTTTCTGTGTGTAGAATAATACGCCGTCAACCCCCCTCTAAATGCTGCAGTTGTTGTCACGCTCTCCCATCAGGGCCTGAGGGGTTCACCAGTATAATGAGGGTGTGAGTGGGGATACAGGCCTCATTACCAGATTTAAAGCCTGTGTTTATCACTTACAGTGAGTGACAGAGCCAAGGACCTTGAAATGTTTCTGTGCCACACTGTCTCAGCCTTCAAGGCGCTCGTTTCATGACATCACAAAGCGCTCAAGGTTCTGCTGGAGAAAAGGGTGACGACACACACACACACACACACACACACACACACACACACACACACACACACACACACACACACACACACACACACACACACACACACACACACACACACACACACACACACACACACACACACACACACACACACACACACACACACACACACAACAGTGGGATCTTATTAAAGCAATGCTTGATGTGTACTCTGAGCCTTGACATTGTGTGGTGCAGTAGAGAAGCCAGCTAGAGACACACAGAGGGGTCGGCTATTGCCTCGTCTCGCGCTCCTCTTCCAATCTCTCACGTCCTCCGACAAGCCGTCCCCGGAGGGTTTCATTTTAAGTGGGGAACCTGTCCGCCCGGGGTGCGTGTCCTTGTCATGTTCTGAGAGGGAATGCAAATATTCCTAGGAATAAGGAATTCCTTACAGAACGATGGGAGGAGGGGTTACTAGACAAAAGAGAGATGCTGAAACAATTGGTTTCTGAAGAAGATTCCCCCTCGCACTTGATCTCTTGCCCTCAAGTTTAAAACGGCCACATAAAACACCATCAGGTTAACTCAGACAAAGAGTTTGGGGGGGGGGGGTAGAAAGACAAAGGAGAAAAATGAAGGCCTAAAAGCACAACGGCGAACAAAAGTCATCGAATGTCGACGTCTGACAGCCACTTCCATTCTGAAATGATGCCCCTGTCACGCCGCGCTCGCAGAATATTGATTTTCCCTGCTGAGGAAAAAAATAATCTCATCCAGCCAAACAGATCCCAGAGGCATGCATCGTCCCGATAGTGGCCATCAAGGTTAACGCAGGCGCAACACCAGAGTATCTCTCTCATCCCTCTCTCCTGTCCCTCGCCTGTGGCTACTGTGGGTTTTTAATGGACTGGTCACAATGCCTAGTTGGCAGGACTCTTCATCTCTCCTCCCAGCGGCATCCTCTCCTCTCTTTCACTCTCTCGCTTTCCTCGTTCCCTCTCCCATTCTCTCCCCCCCCCTTCCCTCCCTGCTCAAACCAGCAGCTGTGTCAAGCCCCGCTCCAATCAGTAGCTACCATTAGTCTAAGCTGGGCTGAAGGTTCCATCCACTCTGACTCCAGAAGCACTCCAAGGTCGCGCCAGCACGTGACGAATCACACCTGTTAACGGTCCTCTCCGGGGTGAAAAATAGTCAAATGAAGGCAGAGGCGCTGCAGATGAAAAATAATCCACTTCTTCTGGAACACTGGCTAGCGCTCGGCTAGTTGTCTGGATGCAGAGTAATGATTCCAAACAGAAGAGATAACAATAGGAACGCACCAAGGACATGCCCTTTCTTCTTTTAGTGCTGTACATTTAACACATTTAACTCCACATCAGGATTGTGTCTGCCTTGAAAATACATGAAAATACATGCACTTGAGAATCTGCTTATTCCACATATTTATTTTGATGAATACACAGCCTTATTCAATACTATACAACATAATTATCCTTTCCAAGAAGTCCTCTCCAACTCCTCAGTAAAATGAAACCAATAAAATGATGTCCCTCTATGGGATAACAAAGATTGGAGTAGGGCTCTTGCCTTGCCTACTGAGACTAAAGAGTGAGTTCGTATGTAGTAAAGGGGACTAGGGAGTCGGGAGGAGGTGCTCATATATGTGCTATTCACAGCTCTGGGTCAGCTGGGCAAAGATAATGATGTGAGGAGCGGTGCAAGAGGCATCACCTAGGGACTTAATTACACACAGAGAAGAGCCAGACACTGGGATACTAGTCTCTCTCCCCCTCTCCCTCTCCCCTCCTTCTCTCCCTCTCTCCCGGGTAAGTACTCTCTCTCTGAGGGTAGAGGTAGACAGAGATATAGAATACTGCTGGGTAAGTACTCTCTCTGAGGGTAGAGGTAGACAGAGATCTCTGAGGGTAGAGGTAGACAGAGATATATGGGAATACTGCTGGGTAGACAGAGATATAGAATACTGCTGGGTAAGTAACTGAGGGTAGAGGTACTAGAATACTCTCTCTCTGAGACAGAGATATAGAATACTGCTGGGTAGACTCTCTCTCTCTGAGGGTAGAGGTAGACAGTAGATACAGAATACTGCTGACAGGATAAGAATACTACTCTCTCTCTCTGAGGGTAGAGGTAGACAGAGACTCTCTCTCTCTGAGGGTAGAGGTAGGTATAGAATACTGGGTAATACTGCTGACAGGTAAGAATACTGCTCTCTCTCTGAGGGTAGAGGTAGACAGAGATATAGAATACTGCTGAGGGTGTAGACAGAGATATAGAATACTGCTGACAGAGATATAGAATCTCTCTCTGAGGGTAGAGGTAGAGACAGAGATATAGAATAGAGATATAGAATACTGCTGGGTAAGTACTCTCTCTCTAGACAGGATATAGAATACTGCTGGGTAAGTACTCTCTCTCTCTGAGGGTAGAGGTAGACAGAGATATAGAATACTGCTGGGTAAGTACTCTCTCTCTCTGAGGGTAGAGGTAGACAGAGATATAGAATACTGCTGGGTAAGTACTCTCTCTCTGAGGGTAGAGGTAGACAGAGATATAGAATACTGCTGGGTAAGTACTCTCTGAGGGTAGAGGTTGACAGAGATATAGAATACTGCTGGGTAAGGGTCTCTCTCTGAGGGTAGAGGTAGACAGAGATATAGAATACTGCTGGGTAAGGTACTCTCTCTCTCTCTGAGGGTAGAGGTAGACAGAGATATAGAATACTGCTGTACTCTCTCTCTGAGGGTAGGGTAGACAGAGATATAGGTAAGTACTCTCTGAGGGTAGAGGTAGACAGAGATATAGAATACTCTGGGTAAGTACTCTCTCTCTGAGGGTAGACAGAGGCTAGAGAGTAGAATACAGAGACAGAGATATAGAATACTGCTCTCTCTCTCTGAGGGTAGAGGTAGACAGAGATATAGAATACTGCTGGGTAAGTACTCTCTCTCTGAGGGTAGAGGTAGACAGAGATATAGAATACTGCTGGGTAAGTACTCTCTCTCTCTGAGGGTAGAGGTAGACAGAGATATAGAATACTGCTGGGTAAGTACTCTCTCTGAGGGTAGAGGTGACAGAGATATAGAATACTGCTGGGTAAGTACTCTCTCTCTCTGAGGGTAGAGGTAGACAGAGATATAGAATACTGCTGGGTAAGTACTCTCTCTCTGAGGGTAGAGGTTGACAGAGATATAGAATACTGCTGGGTCTGGTGAATCTACTTGCTTTATCCTGTCATAATATACGAATCAAACTACTGAATCCCAAACAAATCCCACTAATAAATGACTCCAGCAACAGCTAACAAGCCTCCCCGTCATTACCCAGAGGGTCTCACCAGCACCATAGTGAGATGGCTGCTCTCCCAGCTCTATAGCTGTCATCTGTAAATCACCGCTGTGACCACCTTATGACAGGTGACGACTGTCGGTCAGAGCGGCGAGTGTTGTGTGTTGATACGTTGTAAACAATGTGTCAGATGGTGGCACCTGACACCTGTCGGGCTACAGCCAGAGTGGTGACCTGCAGGGGGCTCTTCTAGACGGTATGGGAGATTGGGGTCACAACCTATCCTCTGACATTGAAACAGTTTGTTGTGGAATTCTCTCACACTGAAACAGATGGTTTATAGACCTATGAAGATAACCACATTTGGTCCAAGCACCCTATAAACGGCAGTGTTTGTTCTTGACCAGAACAGAGCTTTTTTCCTTTACAGCAGGTTACATTATAGTACTGAAGCATAGGCTGTTGGCTTTGTTTTTTGAGTTATAAATAGCAAAAATGTTTAACTGTCATGTGTTAATTTTGTTTCACTTCAAAATGTAAATTGTGTCGCCCTCCGTTCCATGGCGTTTCAAACGTTAAGTGTGCAGTCAATTCTGAGTGTGTGTCCTGTCCATGGCTGTGATCTGTGAGGAAGAGTAAGCTCAGTGCACTGTGTGGGGGCGTTGTGCTAACGACGCTGTCGTGATGGAATATAATGAGCATCAGCTCAATGTTAATGTCATTAACTCTGAGGCGAGAGGAGAAGAGAGGGATCGCCTTACAAGCCAGACAGAGGAGGACAATGACGCTAAGTCGCTAATTACGGAGATATCGCTAGCTGGATCTCCCGGCTTTTATAGCATCTAGAGAGAGAGTCAATTCAATTAGTCGTATATTACAGCGGCTGGGGGATAAATCAACGACTGGGTATATTAACATTTTAAAATGTTGGAGAGAGAGAAAGGAGAGGCAGATAAAAGAAAAGACCTGGGTCTTCCTCACTCTTAAAGAACCAACCGTGTGGTATAAAAAAGAAAGAGTGAGATAAAATAAATGATCTGGGTCTTCCGTATCTCTGACCTGCTCTGCTCTCGTGGCCCCGCAACCCACCACATTTCATCCTTAATGAAAGGATGCTGTAAAAAAACACTCTCTCTCATCGTAGTAGGAGGGCCGTGGCCATGCGATCTGCAGATCTCTTCCACGTTAAGGATCCTATTAGATAGAGAACACTAAAAGGTAATTGGATTTCCCCCTCCAGTTATCTTCATCTCTGTCACCCTCAACCAGCTATAATAACTTACACTCCAGGCCAAAGATAACTCAATTCAGAGAGAGAGAGAGAGAGAGAGGGAGAAAGAGGGATGGAGGGGGAGAAAGAGCGAGAGAGAAAGAGGGATGGAGGGGGAGAGAGAGAGAGAGAAAGAGAGAGAGAGAGAGAGAGAGGGATGGAGGGGGAGAGAGAGAGGGGGATGGAGGGGGAGAGAGAGACCGAGAGAAAGAAAGAGAGGGATGGGGGGAGAGGGAGACCGAGAGAAAGAAAGAGAGCGATGAGGGGAGAGTGAGACCAAGAGAAAGAAAGAGAGGGATGGGGGGAGAGGGAAGAGGGATAGGGGGAGAGGGAGACCGAGAGAAAGAAAGAGCGGGATGGGGAGAGAGGGAGAGAGAGAGAGAGCATATGTTACGAGTCTCCAAAGCAAAGGGTGTCTAAATCACACGGCTCCTCTATCACACCCTTCTCGTGGATATGAACTCTGACAGGGAGCAAACATAAATTTGTTTTTATCTATTGAATAATTCACTTTCCTGGTGGCTGCCGTTTCCTTCACGGTCTGTGTCTGTAGTGGTAGAGAGCCACTGCCAAAGGACCTCGTCCCAGACCCCTGCCAGGGTGGAGAAGGACTACTCTGTTCCCCAAGTGATAGTCAACAGGAAACACACGAAAGGTGCAATTCATTTCAGCTGTAAGATTCTTTAAAACAGTGAAGGGTGTGGCAGTCAGGGCACAACCAAATCACCTACTTTATGCACTCGGCCACACCCCAACATGTTTCTATTTCTGTCCTCCAACAGTAAACCTGAGAAGCAGGTGAACAAACACTGATTTAAAATCAAAAATAAAATTGAAGACAGAGAGGAAAAGTGTTTTCCCCTGGGGCATGTTTCATTGGGGCTGTTATTTTTATGGTGGCGGTGCAAAATGAAACCATGAAACTGATGGCTCGAGGAGGGCTCAAGCCAGAGCCGGAATGGAGGAAAATCAATACGGCAATATCAGTGGTTGCACTTATCAGGGCCTCACTTCTTCCAGAGGTCACAGAGGAGCGGCTACATTTAAGTGGGGAATTCAATTGTGAAACATAGATTTGTTCTTAGCTATGGTGGGTATCTGATTAAAGTTGATTGGCTATACTGTAGGGGGTGAGGGGAGAGAACAGAGAGAGAATACTAAACAACAGTCTTTAACAAAGAGAGTTAACAGTTGGCTACGGTGGTTAGTGGGTATCTGATTACAGTTGAATGGGTTGAGAGGAAGGATGGTGTGGTTGGACACAAAAAAAGTGGATTTTAATAAATACAAGAGTTCTAACACTTTGTGCAATATGTGGGTTGCGTAGCGAAATAGGTCCCTGCAGACAGTGCTTGGGACAGGGAATCACAATCGAATGTCTTTCCCAAAAGAAACAATCAAACAAAACAGTTGTGGTACGCATGTACCCAATACTAAATGTATTAGGGGTTAATGAGAGGATTCACACCCATTTACAAGAACACAAATACTATCTCCCTCACAGAACAGAATGAGATTTCAGCATGTTAAAACATATTCTTTCTCCATCGCTGTGGTTGTACTGGAGACAACCGGGGACTGGAGCTACTAAATAATACAGGAAACAATGATGTCCTTGGCTGTCTTTGAGGCTCGTCAGGCACATCCTCATTCTGTAACTCAACGGTACTGTCAAAGACGACCCCACATACACACACACACACACACACACACAACACACACACACACACACACACACACACAACACACACACACAACACACACACACAACACACACACAACACACAAGTAACCAGAAAAACAACTGGGCCTGCTTGGAAGACGATGGAGAGAAACGGAGACACTAACTAGGCCCTCTTGTAGGACGATGTGGGAAAAATAGGTCCAATGTAACGACACAATGTGTTCCTTTTGCTTTCCTTACAGTATATCAGAGTAGGATCCAGTCAAAGGATGTTTCCTCCTGTAGGACTCCTCAGTGCCAGAGGGAGACAGATGATAGGATGAGAGGGACTAGTGATGCGGACAGGAACATCAGCTACACTACGTGGGCCAATTAGATAGAATTGGAGAGCTGGGGACAGCCCCTGGTGTGTGTGTGTGTGTGTGTGGGTGTGTGTGTTTCCATCGGTGCAGACATATCCTGGCCCTCACTCGGCTGAGAGAACATAACATGGCCTAATCATGGTGAGTTTGAGGGAGGAAATGGGGAGTGATGGGGACACGGACTCAGACACCACTCCTGTTCATAACCTCAGGGCAGTGAGGTGGAGGCTAGATTGTGAGCCCTGTGCTGTGTTCTTATGGAGCTGCCAACTGTCTGTGCTGTGCCTCAGGCCCCTCCTCCTCTCCACACCTCTATCGTGCCGTTGTTCACACAGCTGTCTGACACACACACACACACCCTGTGTGTGGAGTGTTAGCCTCGTCAAATAGGCTGTGTGTCATAAACACGCGGGTCTGCCTGCCCCGCACTAACGATGATTGGACGACCGGTTGAGTCAGGCCACACCTCCAGAGGAAATGATTGACAGTGTGAGGCCGGTGGGTGGAAAGGACGTGGACAGTGTGTACTGCTGTTGCCAGTCAGATAGATATGCCGACTCTACTAGGGTATGCATCCCAAATCACACCATATTCCCTCTATGGGCCCTGGTCAAAAGTAATGCACTAAATAGGGAATAGGGTGCTATTTGGGACACAAGCTGGAAGAACATGGGAGCAAACATTCAAACGAACCGAGGCAACCAACCAACCTGAGGCAAACCAACGACATGCTTTCCTTTCCACCCCCTCAACAATTTGCTTTAAACAGTCATGAGGGCTTTTTTTCATTCTGTAGGAGAGACCCTGCCTTGAACCTTAAAGAAAGCATAACATTTTACAACTAGGGTAAGGGGGCGAGTGAGGGTGGAGGGACGGGGGGTTGAGACAGTCGGCCCTTCAGACCAGCAGTTCTGTGGGCTGTCTGCAGGTTTAAGTACTGCCAGGGTCTTGAGAAAGGAGGGGGAATGAAGGGAGGGATGGAGAGGGAGGATGCTGTATTCCTGTCACTGTGGAAATACTCCCCAGCGGGACTATAACAGACAGGCTCTCAGCAGGGCAGGAACGGATTCAGAGAGATCAGGACGGAGACAGAGGAGGAGAGAGGGATGAAGGAGGAGGGTGGAGGCTGGCACTAGGCCGGGAGGTTGGCGCTAGGCCGGGAGGTTGGCGCAAGGCCGGGGGTACAGGGATAAATTAACATGGAGGCTGTTTGGCTAGGATGCCGTGCCAAACGTAAACTACAGCCGGCCACTCCAGTGTAAGATGTTATTATACGTGCTGGGGTTGTCTTTGAAAATACAACATTTGTTCTCTAGGTTGCTATGACAGGTCTGTAATGACTTGACAGACAACCGTGTGTGTGTGTGTGTGTGTGTGTGTGTGTGTGTGTGTGTGTGTGTGTGTGTGTGTGTGTGTGCGCGTGTGTGCGTGTGTGTATAGAGGACTTTATACCCCCTCGCTGGGTGTTACATTCTGAGCTGTTTTTGTTCAATATGGCCAGACAGAACATGAAAATATGAAACTATCAACCTATACTATCAACCTCAGCTTAATGGGATCTGCTTAAAGCTACACATATGCTAAAATAACTCCTGCTGCTCTCACAAAAAGACATGGAAAGGATAAATACATGAGGACTGTTTCTGTTCCAAGATACGAGGGTCAGGAAAGGGGTTGGAAGTTATTGGTTCATTTCTACGTTTTTCTCTTCAAGTCATTCTCCCCCTCAAGCTAAAATCAGGACTCCATTTTGGATTGAATGGATTTTCCTGTTTGCTGGCTACCTGCACCAGCCTGGGTAATTTCAAATTCCTAAATTAGGTCAGGAGCCATTTTGGATCAAGTATGTTCTCTTGTTTACCAGCTGCCTGGTCTATTCTCCTCAATCATTCACCCGAGCTTAAATCTGGACTCCATTTTGGATTTAATGTGCTAGTTTCATGTTAGCCAGTTTCCTGGCCCAGACTGTATTTTACCTCAAACTCAGCGTGTTTGTGGATGTCCTCGGCTCTCTGACGGCTCAGGATGAACTCAGCCTCATTGGCCACCCGCACCAGGTGGTCCTTCATGGTGTGGCTTAGTAGCCTGAGAGAGAGGAAGGACAGAGGAAGACATTTCATGCCATCAACAGAACTGGATCAATTTGTAATCAGTGGAATAAAATGATTACTGATTTGAATAATTGAATTATGTTTGGATTAAGATGTAATAAAATTGGTGGAAGACATACAAAAAAATATAAATATTTAGCAAGTGGTCAAACAAAGTTAATTAATTGACTAATAGGTGATAGGTTGAAAGCTGTTCAATCAGGTTTTCATACACCATACACACTGCACAAACAAGCTCTCACAATGTGCTACAATATGAGTGCTGTAGTCCCTGAACATGGAAGAACTCCCCTTTAATGACCGTATAACATCCATAAAATGGAAGGCCTCCCCTTTAATAACCCTATAACATCCATAAAATGGAAGGCCTCCCCTTTAATAACCCTATAACATACATAAAAAGAGGAAAATTAAGCATGCAAAATTAGCAGGAAATGTGATTAGGACAAGACACACACACACACACAACCACATGAAATCCCTTTAACTCTGACCTAACATGTGCTAATTGATTTGTTAATGATATGCATCTGACACAGGGGGAACCTTTGCTCCTGTTGCTACATATGTAGCCAATCCACCCCCTTCCTCTTATCTAAGCTAATAAAACATTCATGTGTGTGTGTGTGTGTGTGTGTGTGTGTGTGTGTGTGTGTGTGTACAGGGGCCAGAGAGGCCACTCACTGGCCCCAGAGGTCAGGCCTGTGCAAAGTGGAACAATAACAGGCTAGGGGCCGGGCTTGGGGCTTGTAACCCAAGCCTGCTGTTTCAGAGCAGGGCAACGGGGGAGCAGAGGTGCCTGGGTCTCTGTAGCCTCTCCAACCCCTGGCCCCTGGCCCAGCCATCAATAACCTCAACACTCTCTTTATGACGCCTTACTCTACACTCTTTCACACACAGGCAGGCATACACACACAGATAAAACCATGTACAGACACACACGAGCATACATACACACACAAATATAGTACGTGCGCACACTTGGACAGACACATACTTCTTACACCCAAACCTCCCTCTCTCTCGCTCTCTCACACACACACCTCTAAACAGGGAGTTAATCGGTATAGTGTTACAGCCCCCCATTGCAAATCAACAGGCTTTCACTGAGACCCAGTTATAGATTACAAAGCAGCCCCTCTGGAGTGGATTACAACCTCCTCATCCTCTAATCCTTCCACTTTTCTTCCTCCTCTATCCTACTCCTTCCCTCCTCCTGCTTCTCTTCCACCTCTTCTTCCTCTCCTCTCTCTTCGATTCTCTCCTCCTCCTTTGCCTCCTCCTCCTCTTACTACTCGTGTGTGTGAGCTTGTATGTGTGTGTGTTTGAGGAAGTCCATCAGTGGATGCATTGACATTATCCTAGATTAGCGTTCGGTAATTCTCCAGCCCGGGGGATCGTTAATGTAAATCCAGGACCTCTAACTCCAAATTGATGGTAGTTGTTTGGTCCCAGGAGTGATTTGGGAATGCTGATCCTGGATAGTACGGACAGCAGAAGGGACATGGAGAGGGACAAGGAAGATGGGAGATTCCCCAAGCGTCATGAGGAGTCAGGGATTGCAGTCACCCCTGTCACCCGTCCTCCGGGACAGGCAGGTATTGACAGAGCCTTGAACTCTATACGGCTCCCCTCAGTTCCACAGATCCTCTTTACTCCAGTATGGATTTCTCTCTTCAATAGAGGCCCTAATGGTGACCGTGAGGGCCGGGAGCCTTGAGGGCCAGGGGCCGCGCTATGGATCGGCCAGAGTGGGACATAATGAAGTGGTGATGGTCGGACAGGGTCGGACGGTGTGTGTCCGCGTGCGTGTCAGAAAACGTACCTGCCCTCGTTGACCAGCTCGATGAAGGCCAAGCCTGCGTTCTTCTGGATAGAGTTCTGCCACTCCTGAAACACAAACACTGGGACATTAGCAACAACACAGAAACCACATACTGGGACATTAGCAACAACACAGAAACCACATACTGGGGACATTAGTAACAACACAGAAACCACATACTGGGGACATTAGTAACAACACAGAAACCACATACTGAGACATTAGTAACAACACACAAACCACATCCTGGGGACATTAGCAACAACACAGAAACCACATACTGGGGACATTAGTAACAACACACAAACCACATCCTGGGGACATTAGCAACAACACACAAACCACATCCTGGGGACATTAGCAACAACACAGAAACCACATACTGGGGACATTAGTAACAACACACAAACCACATACTGGGGACATTAGTAACAACACAGAAACCACATTCTGAGACATTAGCAACAACACAGAAACCACATCCTGAGACATTAGTAACAACACACAAACCACATCCTGGGGACATTAGCAACAACACAGAAACCACATACTGGGGACATTAGTAACAACACAGAAACCACATACTGAGACATTAGCAACAACACACAAACCACATCCTCGGGACATTAGCAACAACACAGAGACCACATCCTGGGACATTAGTAACAACACAGAAACCACATCCTGAGACATTAGCAACAACACAGAGACCACATCCTGGGACATTAGCAACAACACAGAGACCACATCCTGGGACATTAGCAACAACACACAAACCACATCCTGGGGACATTAGCAACAACACAGAAACCACATTCTGAGACATTAGCAACAACACAGAGACCACATCCTGGGACATTAGTAACAACACAGAAACCAAATCCTGGGACATTAGCAACAACACAGAAAGCACATCCTGGGACATTAGCAACAACACAGAAAGCACATCCTGGGACATTAGCAACAACACAGAAAGCACATCCTGTTACTCTATGCACATGACTTTACACATAAGTCAGTGTGGATGGACAGATGGGTAAATGAAGGAACAGTGAGGAAGAGAGAGAAATAAAGATTCATTTTGGCCCTTCCGCCCTCAGCACCAATTATGTCTGTATAATATTATGTTGAGTGAGCCTGAACAAGGAGCAGTCAGCTGGTATACATAGCAGCCCTATAGAAGAGCTGCTGTTTCTGGCAGTCAGCTCGCTGGAGGAGAGGAATGAGAAGGGAGGGAAGTGAAGGCATTTATCATGATATAACTCACACATTTCCTCCCTTTGAGCAGTGTTATGGTCAAAGGTGTCAGTCTAAACAATTCAATAAACCGCAGCTGAAACGCCAAGGCGGCCTTGAGTGAGTTTAAATCGGCAATTTGGTCAGGAAAGGGAACTTGACGGTCGCCGTCTTTCATGTTCGGTTCAATCTTTCAACACCTTCTCAACGCAACCGTCAAAAGAATAATAAAACAACAAGGAGCTGGGCATGTGGGTCAGACGTTTAGCTCTCGCTCTCTCCTTCCCCTTTCTTGGTGATACGGATAGAAAACATTCAACCTCACGTTAAATAGCTAATACCCTGATAAAACCACCTACAACTTCAACATGCCACTTTGTCAGGAAATGTCTGTATGGTGGGTCAGTAATGGGGTCTTTGTTTAATAATTCATGTCTAATCACTAGTTATTTCCTGTGACAGTAAACAAACCCTGACCCCCAAAATCTTCCTTTACACACACACAGTGATATACTGTATATCTAACACTATTTGACTGGTAGTGAAAACAGAGAACAGATACATTGTAACCAAAACAAACAAGGTCCAACTGTGTTAACAAGTTGAGGGAGGGCTACGGTGTGTGTGTGTGTGTGTGTGTGTGTGTGTGTGTGTGTGTGTGTGTGTGTGTGTGTGTGTGTGTGTGTGTGTGTGTGTGTGTGAGTGACAGGACAGTGGTCAGTGTATTTAACTGTGCTGTCATCATCTCTTCAACTGATCGAGGGAGCTGGAAGCTGGGTGTTTGTGTGTGTAGACGTTATTGGTAAACATACAGAGGCCTGGGGGCTGAAGATAGATGACAGACAGAGCTAGAGGAGAGCTCATTTGCTTCTTATACCAAATCAGACGTGTGTGTGTGTGTGTGTGTGTGTGTGTGTACGACACATAAGTATGTGTGTGTTTGTACGTGCACACATGATGATTTCCAACAGCACCATAGGTTTTCCACTTTGATAACCTGACAAGTGAAAAGGCATCAGAACCAATCACACCCAGGCAGAACAGAAACCATTCTGTCCCAATGCCTGTACATCCTCAACCAGCCTGTAACCAACTGTAGATTAGTGGGATAACAGACTTGGGTAATTTAACCAGAATGCAGCAGTGTTTTGTGTCCCGTCAGGCCATATTGGCGTTGACTACACAGTCATAATAAAGTGTGCACAGAGGGAATAGGCCAGTGTGTCTGTGAGGGGAGTAGAAACAGTGAGTTTGACAGTGAGCCCCGTTTCGGGCACCAAATGGGGAGGGATAATCTAGACTTATCCAATAAGAGCCACTCATTTTCATTTTCTGTTGAAAAACATTTTTAAACGTTTTCCGTTGCCTGCCCTAAAGAACATGACCCAGACCAATGGGCCAAAGGCTGAATGACGATAGCCATGAGCCTCGGCAGACCTGCCCTGCAAGCAGTGGGGGACACGCAATGCTACTCTATGTTATGCTATGCAGCGCTGCGCCACGCCGTCCTACCGGGCCTGAAATAAACACCACAGGAAGTGGAGACATAAACAGGTCTGGCTCTGCTCTCAGGAACAACAAGGAAGAAGGAGAAAGGGGACGTTGTCTCCTGAGAGCGGGGAGTTTCCTTACTGCTGCCCTCTGGATACTATTGAACTGTTCTAGTGACTGAAGGGATCTTGTTTGATATATTCCAAAACAGAGCTCATCATGGACACAGCTTCTTTTGATGTAAGTTGGTAGTCTCCTGATGTCAGGTCAGAGGTTAGAGGTCACAAATGGTGTGAAAATGAAATCTATTTATAGTACAATGGCATGGAGCAGAAGTTTGAAGTATTTTCTTCAATCACTTGTGATTAACCATCCCACTTCACATTACCACAGATCCCCACGAGGCATTCTGAACAGGCACGCCAGGGCCATATAAACAAGACTAATGTCCCCGTTATGAGACAGAAAATGACATTATTGTTGAATTAAAAAAGGTTATGACCCTAATCAGAGGGGTCACACACACCTCATGGTGACAAACGGGAGGCTATCTATCAGACAGCTCTGTGATGGGGTATGGATTTCTTTGGCTGCCCTGGTCAGTGCGGTCAGGCTTTTATGGCTGTGATAAGGGCCATTCCATAACCCCATCCTTACCCTGATGAGAGGATACAAGCAGCCATTTGTGACCTCTAACCTCTGACCTGACATCAGGAGACTACTCCACCACCGCAAGTTGTTCTACCCCTGGTCCTGTCTCATCGGTACGACCACCAGTCAATGTGATCCTGATGTTGGACCATAACCCAGCGTGTGTGTTTCCCCAATGTCAGGATCAAAAGCAAAGCTCCATTCAAACCAAATGCCATTCTCAATCAGAAGTCAATAAGCCAGTTTCTATGTTTGGTTTATGTCTGATGACTCCATGGCAATGAGTTACCACACACACAGATGCACTTCCTCACTACCACTGATTATCCATAATGAAGGTTTAAATTCCACTAGTGACAAAACACAGACTTCCCCACAAACTCCTCTCTGAAACGTCAAACCTGGTCACAACACCACACACACCCTGTTACCCCCCCCCCCCAAAAAAACTGGGTTCTCCCCACTAAAAATAAACAAGTCGCTTGTGTGTTTCAGTCCCATCAGTCATAATCACAAGTATTTGTTAGTTTGGTAAAGGGGCTGGGGAATATGACTCTACAGGAGACAAAGAGAGCACGAATCGTCGTAAGAGCTAAGTGTGTACTGTGTGTTTCCTTTCAGCTTTGGAACGAGAACAAAAATAAGTCCAGTGGAGTTGTGTCCTAAATGGAACACTATTCCCTATTTAGTGCACTACTTGATACTTTTTACCGGGGACAATGGTGCACAATTTAGGGAATAGGCTGCTATTTGGGACGCGGGGTAGTCTCGTTGTTACAGCTACGCCTTAGAAAAATGTACAAATACAAACAAAACATTACTACTGTGTCTCTTTGGCCAGTGGAGGAAACTGAATTACGTGGCGACGTACAGTCACGACGAGAACTGCTAGACATAACATGCCGTGCTCTCCTGTTAAGGGCTGACGGAGGAACAGAACTCATTCATTGGTGTCCATCGGTTTCACATTTAAGAATGAAAGACAGAATAAGAAGCCGTGTCAGTAAAGCCACAGAAGCTTGCATTTATAGTAGATGATACTAGTAGATATGAAGTGAAGTTGGTGGTTAAACCTTTTAACCACGTGGAGACAAGACGGTGACACAGAAGCCTTTCAGAATAATGAAACAAATGTTTGTGAAATGACAGAACATTCTCATTTGTATCCAAATGTCTCTGACTTGCAAACTTAAAAACATTAAGCTTTGTCTACGATGAGAGATCAAAGACATTGTGCAAACAACATGCATTCATTTCAGAGTCAACAGTTGAATGCTCATTCCACCTAGAACCGGTTGCTGAAGGATAAGGAAGTTGACTCGTTCATTTCCTAACCTGGTCGCCGTATCAAAAGGACTTGTGACAGCGAGTGTCGACAAAGTCTAATTGCGGATGGGACTTCCTCAACACTCAACAACCCCACATGCCAGTTCTCAGATGTCATCTGTGTTTAAGGAAAACATCTCTCAAAAAATGGCTTGTGTTTGTGTGATCACATTCACACCTAAAAAATACTAATATTCATCGTGCAGAAAAGCCTAGATGAAATAACGATCTGGGTTGAGGAGTGATTAGTATTTAAGGGGATTGAGAATAGTGGAAATGACTAATAAGGGGTCACATGGGTCATTTCTAGGATAAAAAATACAAGCAAAACACACGTTTGAACTCACCCCAAAACATTATCAATGCTAAACGATGTTCTCACCATCCAACAGTAAACCTGCACTAATCCAGTGTAATAGCTGATAATATGGTTCATTGTCAGAGCTCCAGTGATCCGAACTTCCAGAGTTAACCTGTTTAACAGATGGACACCTCTCCTCAAGTCAATGGGCAGATCAGCAGACATTGACTTTCTTCCCTGGAGCACTTTGCTTCTCCCGACCCCTGACCTTTAACCTCTAGGCTGAAAATAGAGAAGGCAGGACAAGGGGGTGTAACCCCGGAGCACGGCATCACTACGGCTACAAGAGCAATACTCTCTGACCTGAGAGCTAGAGGACTACGACTCTTAATGACCCGAAGGTGAAAACAACCTGGAGATGTCTGTCCGTGGTTGACTTTCTCACTTAGTCTTCTGTTTGTGATCAAGGCAGAAATGAAAAGTTATTTTCAGATGGTGTATCTGCCTTGGATTACAAAGTGGGTTCTAAAATCAGATGGTACATACATAACAAAGTAGGGTGGTTACGAGCATAGTTGTACAGATGGCTTTGTATTGATTTATTCTATGCTGTATGGTGTTGTATGGGGCTGTTTTGAACTGTAGGGATGACTGTTGTTTTCTTGTGTTTTGTGTGTATTCCATTGGGGGCCATGTTAGAAACAAGTTAATTTAATTTGGGGTTGTATCCAGTGTATCGTTTTTTCCAATAAAATTAAAATCAACCAATCAACCAATCAATCAATCAATGACAAGACCAAACAAGTATTCACAGATGTCCACTGGTTGCATTTCTACCCCTTTCTGCTGACTTTTTAATGGATCAAGAGCGTAGTCATGTAGTATGAGTTGTTTAGGGACCAGGGGACGTGGGGGAAGGTGAAAGACGGAGGAGGAATGCTCTGAAACTCCGGGGCCGAATGCTTTCCCCATCACTCTTCACAGCCGGAGCAAACACCCTGCTGCGTACTCAAACACACACACAAGGTTCAAGATCAGTGCAATCAGAGTGTTATTTTTCCTCCCTCTCTCCTCCCCCTCACCAGCCCCCCAACCATGGGCCATGGGGAGCAGCACACCAGTGTCCCCCTCTAGTCTGGTCAGAGAGGGGTAATATCAGGCTTAGACAGTGTTTGAAAGGTACTCTCCTGTCTGGTCAGAGAGGGGTAATATCAGGCTTAGACAGTGTTTGAAAGGTACTCTCCTGGCTCTCAGGCTAGACAGTGTTTGAAAGGTACTCTCCTGTCTGGCTCAGAGAGGGGTAATATCAGGCTTAGACAGTGTTTGAAAGGTACTCTCCTGGCTCAGAGGGGAGGCTTAGACAGTGTAATATCAGGCTTAGACAGTGTTTGAAAGGTACTCTCCAGTGTTTGTACTCTCTGGCTCAGAGAGGGGTAATATCAGGCTTAGACAGTGTTTGAAAGGTACTCTCCTCAGAGAGAGGGTAATATCACTTAGACTCTTTGAAAGTACTCTCCTGGCTCAGAGGAGGGGTAATATCAGGCTTAGACAGTGTTTGAAAGGTACTCTCCTGTCTGGTCAGAGAGGGGTAATATCAGGCTTAGACAGTGTTTGAAAGGTACTCTGGCTCTCAGGCTTCAGAGGAGAGGGGTAATATCAGGCTTAGACAGTGTTTGAAAGGTACTCTCCTGGCTCAGAGGAGAGGAGTAATATCAGGCTTAGACAGTGTTTGAAAGGTACTCTCCTGGCTCAGAGGAGAGGGGTAATATCAGGCTTAGACAGTGTTTGAAAGGTACTCTCCTGTCTGGTCAGAGAGGGGTAATATCAGGCTTAGACAGTGTTTGAAAGGTACTCTCCTGGCTCAGAGGAGAGGGTAATATAGACAGTGTTTGAAAGGGCTTAGACAGTGAAAGGTTTCAGAGGAAGGTAATATCACTTAGACAGTCTTTGAAAGGTCTGGTCAGAGAGGGGTAATATCAGGCTTAGACAGTCTTTGAAAGGTACTCTCCTGTCTGGTCAGAGAGGGGTAATATCAGGCTTAGACAGTGTTTGAAAGGTACTCTCCTGGCTCAGAGGAGAGGGGTAATATCAGGCTTAGACAGTGTTTGAAAGGTACTCTCCTGGCTCAGAGGAGAGGGGTAATATCAGGCTTAGACAGTCTTTGAAAGGTACTCTCCTGGCTCAGAGGAGAGGGGTAATATCAGGCTTAGACAGTCTTTGAAAGGTACTCTCCTGGCTCAGAGGAGAGGGGTAATATCAGGCTTAGACAGTGTTTGAAAGGTACTCTCCTGGCTCAGAGGAGAGGGGTAATATCAGGCTTAGACAGTGTTTGAAAGGTACTCTCCTGTCTGGTCAGAGAGGGGTAATATCAGGCTTAGACAGTGTTTGAAAGGTACTCTCCTGGCTCAGAGGAGAGGGGTAATATCAGGCTTAGACAGTCTTTGAAAGGTACTCTCCTGTCTGGTCAGAGAGGGGTAATATCAGGCTTAGACAGTGTTTGAAAGGTACTCTCCTGTCTGGTCAGAGAGGGGTAATATCAGGCTTAGACAGTGTTTGAAAGGTACTCTCCTGTCTGGTCAGAGAGGGGTAATATGGACAGTCTTTGAAAGTACTCTCCTGTCTGGGAGAGGGGTAATATCAGGCTTAGACAGTGTTTGAAAGGTACTCTCCCTCTGGTCAGAGAGGGGTAATATCAGGCTTAGACAGTGTTTGAAAGTACTCTCCTGGTCTGGGAGAGGGGTAATATCAGGCTTAGACAGTGTTTGAAAGGTACTCTCCTGGCTCAGAGGAGGGGTAATATAGGCTTCAGTACTCTCCTGTCTTAGACAGTCAGTGTTTGAAAGGTACTCTCCTGGCTCTTAGACAGTGTTTGAGAGGGGTAATATCAGGTACTCTCCTTAGACAGTCTTTGAAAGGTACTCTCCTGTCTGGTCAGAGAGGGGTAATATCAGGCTTAGACAGTCTTTGAAAGGTACTCTCCTGGCTCAGAGGAGAGGGGTAATATCAGGCTTAGACAGTGTTTGAAAGGTACTCTCCTGTCTGGTCAGAGAGGGGTAATATCACTTAGACAGTCTTTGAAAGGTACTCTCCTGGCTCAGAGGAGAGGGGTAATATCAGGCTTAGACAGTGTTTGAAAGGTACTCTCCTGTCTGGTCAGAGAGGGGTAATATCAGGCTTAGACAGTGTTTGAAAGGTACTCTCCTGTCTGGTCAGAGAGGGGTAATATCAGGCTTAGACAGTGTTTGAAAGGTACTCTCCTGGCTCAGAGGAGAGGGGTAATATCAGGCTTAGACAGTGTTTGAAAGGTACTCTCCTGGCTCAGAGGAGAGGGGTAATATCAGGCTTAGACAGTCAGAGGAGAGGGGTAATATTTGAAAGGTACTCTCCTGTCTGGTCAGAGAGGGGTAATATCAGGCTTAGACAGTGTTTGAAAGGTACTCTCCTGGCTCAGAGGAGAGGGGTAATATCAGGCTTAGACAGTGTTTGAAAGGTACTCTCCTGTCTGGTCAGAGAGGGGTAATATCACTTAGACAGTCTTTGAAAGGTACTCTCCTGTCTGGGAGGGGTAATATCACTTAGACAGTCTTTGAAAGGTACTCTCCTGTCTGGTCAGGAGAGGGGTAATATCAGGCTTAGACAGTGTTTGAAATACTCTCCTGTCTGGTCAGAGGGGTAATATCAGGCTTAGACAGTCTTTGAAAGGTACTCTCCTGTCTGGGAGGGGTAATATCACTTAGACAGTCTTTGAAAGGTACTCTCCTGTCTGGTCAGAGAGGGGTAATATCAGGCTTAGACAGTGTTTGAAAGGTACTCTCCTGGCTCAGAGGAGAGGGGTAATATCAGGCTTAGACAGTGTTTGAAAGGTACTCTCCTGTCTGGTCAGAGAGGGGTAATATCAGGCTTAGACAGTCTTTGAAAGGTACTCTCCTGGCTGGTCAGGAGAGGGGTAATATCACTTAGACAGTCTTTGAAAGGTACTCTCCTGGCTGGGTACTCTCCTGTCTGGAGAGGGTAATATCACTTAGACAGTCTTTGAAAGGTACTCTCCTATCTAGACAGTCTTTGAAAGGAGAGGGGTAATATCACTTAGACAGTCTTTGAAAGGTACTCTCCTGTCTGGTCAGAGAGGGGGGTAATATCACTTAGACAGTCTTTGAAAGGTACTCTCCTGTCTGGTCAGAGAGGGGTAATATCTTAGACAGTCTTTGAAAGGTACTCTCCTGTCTGGTCAGAGAGGGGTAATATCACTTAGACAGTCTGAAAGGTACTCTCCTGTCTGGTCAGAGAGGGTAATATATCACTTGACAAAGGTACTCTCCTGTCTGGTCAGAGAGGGGTAATATCACTTAGACAGTCTTTGAAAGGTACTCTCCTGTCTGGTCAGAGAGGGGGGGTAATATCATATTAGACAGTCTTTGAAAGGTACTCTCCTGTCTGGTCAGAGAGGGGTAATATCACTTAGACAGTCTTTGAAAGGTACTCTCCTGTCTGGTCAGAGAGGGGTAATATCCTGTCTGGTCCTGTCTGAGAGGGGTAATATCACTTAGACAGTCTTTGAAAGGTACTCTCCTGTCTGGTCAGAGAGGGGAGGGGTAGATAGTCAAGGTACTCTCCTTAGACAGTCTTTGAAAGGTACTGTCTCCTATCACTTAGACAGTCAGAGAGGGGTAATATCACTTAGACAGTGTTTGAAAGGTACTCTGTCTGGTCTGGTCAGACAGGGGTAATATCTCCTGGCTTAGACAGTGTTTGAAAGGTACTCTCCTGTCTGGTCAGAGAGGGGTAATATCACTTAGACAGTCTTTGAAAGGTACTCTCCTGGCTGGTCAGGAGAGGGGTAATATCACTTAGACAGTCTTTGAAAGGTACTCCTGTCTGGTCAGAGAGGGTAATATCTTAGACAGTCTTTGCTCAGAGGAGAGGGGTAGACAGTCTTTACTCTCCTGTCTGGGAGGGTAATATTAGACAGTCTTTGAAAGGAAAGTAATATCACTCTCCTGTCTCAGGAGGGGTAATATCACTTAGACAGTCTTTGAAAGGTACTCTCCTGGGGTAATATCAGGTACTCTTAGACAGTCTTTGTACTCTCCTGTCTGGTCAAAGGGTTATATCACTTAGACAGTCTTTACTCTCCTGTCTGGTCAGAGGGGTTATATCACTTAGACAGTCTTTGAAAGGTACTCTCCTGTCTGGTCACTTAGACAGTCTTTGAAAGGTACTCTCCTGTCTGGTCAGGAGGGGTAATATCACTTAGACAGTCTTTGAAAGGTACTCTCCTGTCTGGGAGGGGTAATATCACTTAGACAGTGTTTGAAAGGTACTCTCCTGGCTGGGAGGAGAATATCACTTAGACAGTCTTTAATATCACTTAGACAGTCTTTGAAAGGTACTCTCCTGTCTGGTCAGAGGGATATCACTTAGACAGTCTTTGAAAGGTACTCTCCTGTCTGGTCAGAGAGGGGTTATATCACTTAGACAGTCTTTGAAAGGTACTCTCCTGTCTGGTCAGAGAGGGGTTATATCACTTAGACAGTCTTTGAAAGGTACTCTCCTGTCTGGTCAGAGAGGGGTTATATCACTTAGACAGTCTTTGAAAGGTACTCTCCTCTGGGAGGGGTAATATCACTTGGGTTTGAAAGGTACTCTCCTGTCTGGGAGGGGTAATATCACTTAGACAGTCTTTGAAAGGTACTCTCCTGTCTGGGAGGGGTAATATCACTTAGACAGTCTTTGAAAGGTACTCTCCTGGCTGGGAGGAGTGAAAACAGTAACACCAACCGGCACTTCATTCTTGCGGCACCCTGCTGATGTGAGCTATGCAGCTAGAGGGGGACCCTTCCTGACAGGAAGAGGGGCCTAGTGGCCAGGGGGACCTCCTAAAATTGAGCGGATTTTAATTTGGCACCAGGCTTTTTTACTGTGAGTCTGCTCAGGCTCGGGGGGGGGGGTGGGGGGGGGGGTGCTAAACGGCGAGCGTAAATTGGGATTATTTATACGTGAACATAATCCTGTTTCAAATAAAGATGTTTTTTTACCTGACATGCAGAGTGGAGACTGACAGGCACTATTAATATAGTGTAACCTTACCCTCCAGGTTGGGAATGTACTTGTCTCGGTCTCATATCAGTGTCTGTGCTTGTCAGCTTGTGTACATGGGGAAATATAGTACTATGGTTCGCCCTTTGAGAAAAGTGTGGAGTGAAAATGATTTCCTTCTTTGGAGAAACAAAATTGTACTGCCTCAGACAGAATTTACATTCGAGTCATTTAGCAGACACTCTTATCCAGAGGAATTTACAGGAGCAATTAGGATTAAGAGCCTTGCTCATGGGCACATCAGCAGATCTTTCACCTGGTCGGCTCTGGGATTTAAACCAACAACCTTTCGGTTACTGGCCCAACGCTCTTAACCGCTCGCCTACCTGCCGCTCAAGCAGTGACCTCGACGCCGACACAGTCTTGCACAAAAGCCGAAAAATAACTTAATTTGTACATGAGTAGAGTAGTACATATGCCATCATGTTACCAATAATTGTACACTCCTGCCCACCCTCCTTCCCCACCACCACCTTCTCTCAATGTACACCACTGTAGTTGACTCCCCCACCTCTCTATGTACAGGATGGTGGTTGACTTCTCCCATCACACCTCTCTATGTACAGGATGGCATTTGACTCCTCTCTATGTACAGGATGGTAGTTGACTCCTCTCTATGTACAGGATGGTAGTTGACTCCTCTCTATGTACAGGATGGTAGTTGACTCCTCCCTCCACACCTCTCTATGTACAGGATGGTAGTTGACTCCTCCCTCCACACCTCTCTATGTACAGGATGGTAGTTGACTCCTCCCTCCATACCTCTCTATGTACAGGATGGTAGTTGACTCCTCCCTCTACACCTTTCTATGTACAGGATGGTAGTTGATGTTTCCACCACCTCTCTATGTACAGGATGGTAGTTGACTCCTCCACCTCCATGTAAAGGATGGTAGTTGACTCCTCTCTCCACACCTCTCTATGTACAGGATGGTAGTTGACTCCTCTCTCCACACCTCTCTATGTACAGCAGGGTAGTTGACTCCTCTCTCCACACCTCTCTATGTACAGGATGGTAGTTGACTCCTCCCTCTACCACCTCTCTATTTACAGGATGGTAGTTGACTCCTCCACCTCTATGTACAGGATGGTAGTTGACTTCTCTCTATGTACAGCAGGGTAGTTGACTCCTCTCTCCACACCTCTCTATGTACAGGATGGTAGTTGACTCCTCCCTCCACCACCTCTCTATGTACAGGATGGTAGTTGACTTCTCTCTATGTACAGCAGGGTAGTTGACTCCTCTCTCCACACCTCTCTATGTACAGGATGGTAGTTGACTCCTCCCTCCACCACCTCTCTATGTACAGGATGGTAGTTGACTTCTCTCTATGTACAGGATGGTAGTTGACTTCTCTCTATGTACAGGATGGTAGTTGACTCCTCCCTCCACCACCTCTCTATGTACAGGATGGTAGTTGACTTCTCTCTATGTACAGGATGGTAGTTGACTCCTCCCTCCACACCTCTATGTACAGGATGGTAGTTGACTCCTTCCTCCACACCTCTCTATGTACAGGATAGTAGTTGACTCCTCCCTCCACACCTCTCTGTACAGGATGGTAGTTGACTCCTCCACCTCTCTATGTACAGGTTGGTAGTTGACTCCTCCATCCAAACCTCCCTGTACAGGATGGTAGTTGATTCCTCCCTCCACCACCTCTCTATGTACAGGATGGTAGTTGACTCCTCCACCTCTATGTACAGGATGATAGTTGACTCCTCCCTCCACACCTTTCTATGTACAGGATGATAGTTGACTCCTCCCTCCACACCTTTCTATGTACAGGATGATAGTTGACTCCTCCCTCCACACCTTTCTATGTACAGGATGGTAGTTGACTCCTCTCTATGTAAAGGATGGTAGTTGACTCCTCCCTCCACACCTTTCTATGTACAGGATGGTAGTTGACTCCTCTCTATGTACAGGATGGTAGTTGACTCCTCTCTCCACACCTCTCTATGTACAGGATGGTAGTTGACTCCTCCATCCACACCTCTCTATGTACAGGTTGGTAGTTGACTCCTCCATCCACACCTCTCTATGTACAGGATAGTAGTTGACTCCTTCCTCCACACCTCTCTATGTACAGGTTGGTAGTTGACTCCTCCATCCACACCTCTCTATGTACAGGATAGTAGTTGACTCCTCCCTCCACACCTCTCTATGTACAGGATGGTAGTTGACTCCTCCCTCCACACCTCTCTATGTATAGGATAGTAGTTGACTCCTCCCTCCAAACCTCCCTGTACAGGATGGTAGTTGATTCCTCCCTCCACCACCTCTCTATGCAAAGGTTGGTAGTTGACTTCTCTCTATGTACAGCAGGGTAGTTGACTCCTTCCTCCACACCTCTCTATGTACAGGATGGTAGTTGACTCCTCCCTCCACACCTCTCTGTACAGGATGGTAGTTGACTCCTCCACCTCTCTATGTACAGGTTGGTAGTTGACTCCTCCATCCAAACCTCTCTGTACAGGATGGTAGTTGATTCCTCCCTCCACCACCTCTCTATGTACAGGATGGTAGTTGACTTCTCTCTATGTACAGCAGGGTAGTTGACTCCTTCCTCCACACCTTTCTATGTACAGGATGGTAGTTGACTCCTCCCTCCACACCTCTCTGTACAGGATGGTAGTTGACTCCTCCACCTCTCTATGTACAGGTTGGTAGTTGACTCCTCCATCCAAACCTCTCTGTACAGGATGGTAGTTGATTCCTCCCTCCACCACCTCTCTATGTACAGGATGGTAGTTGACTTCTCTCTATGTACAGCAGGGTAGTTGACTCCTTCCTCCACACCTCTCTATGTACAGGATGCTAGTTGACTCCTCCCTCCACACCTTTCTATGTACAGGATGGTAGTTGACTCCTTCCTCCACACCTCTCTATGTACAGGATAGTAGTTGACTCCTCCCTCCACACCTCTCTGTACAGGATGGTAGTTGATTCCTCCCTCCACCACCTCTCTATGTACAGGATGGTAGTTGACTCCTCTCTATGTACAGGATGGTAGTTGACTCCTCTCTATGTACAGGATGGTAGTTGACTCCTCTCTATGTACAGGATGGTAGTTGACTCCTTCCTCCACACCTCTCTATGTACAGGATGGTAGTTGACTCCTCCCTCCACACCTCTCTATGTACAGGATGGTAGTTGACTCCTCCCTCCACACCTCTCTATGTACAGGATGGTAGTTGACTCCTCCTTCCACACCTCTCTATGTACAGGATGGTAGTTGACTCCTCCCTCCACACCTCTCTATGTACAGGAGGGATGTAGTGATAAGTGCTGTAAGGTTGGATGTCCTGACAGACTGCTCAGACAATAACCAGTGATCTACAGGACACAGACAGCGCTGCTGGCTGATTTATCTGACAGACGCCTCTCTGATAGTGGACTGTCCTGTATCCAATGAGATGATTTATCAGAGTGGAGAGTGGAGGAGAGAGGAGACTAGCTTAGCACACACACACACATAGAAACCTTTAACTGAGTCAGCATTATCTATTTATCAGTGTTGTGGATGGAAACCTTTTTAAGTGATGCACCTTTGAAGGCTGTAGATCCGACATGGTGACAGAGAGAAGCTAGGCCACTGTTCGTTGTCATGGAGAGAGCCTGTCACGGCGAATTAAGGCCGTTGTCGGTGAGGAGAGAGGTCTTGAGGAGAGAGCGGTGAGCTCGGACTGACAAAATCTCAGAGATGATAGTCACGTAATACCCAACAAGTCTCAGCTTTGAAGGATCCATCGCAAGCAATTACCTGAGAGGAACAGGATGTCTTGATACTCCGCTTGGGGAGCTGGATCAGAGCCATCTCTTCCATCCCTCCTTTTAGTCCAAAGGATTCGACTAACACTGAGCGTGGATGCAGTTCCTCATCAACCCAAAGTTAGATTGTCATCCAAACTAAAATAACATTTCTGGTTGACTTACTAAAAAGCCCACGGATGTCAGAAAACCAATGAGTTAATTGAAACATTAAACAGCTAAATGAAATGCCTTCCTTTATCAACAAGCTTGTAAACAACAACTGGACCTACGGTACAGGATTCTACATCTACACGACTGCACCTCATCCTCGAGAGAGAAACGCTGGATCTGTCACTAGGTAGAGTTCAAGCCATGTTGATGAAACCACACCACCACGCCATTATTCCATCACTTTGTATATGCTGATCAATACAACCACAAGAGACCAAGCAATGAAGCAATAACGTCTCTGACATGAATGTCTCTGATCTCAGATCAAAATGGATCTTTAATTGGGTAGAGGAGTAGCGTTCTTAACAGACGGGGTCCTATCAAACAGTGGTTTAGTACCCCCTCCTCAATGCCAGGCTGAAGTGGCCCTGTGTTGTATGTCTCATCCGAGGCGTGATTAAAAACTCCTCTGTGGCCCCTAGCCTCTCGACCTCTGACCCCGGTCCCACTCCATCTTAACCCCTCAGGAAATTAATAAAACATTTCAGACACGATAGCTATCGCATCGTGCCATCATGGATGAGAAGGATGAAGTGAGAGGAGGAGGGGGGAAGAGAGAAATCTATCAAAATCATCTCAATCTCCTCCCGCGGACCAGCGCTTGGGGCTCGCTCATTGGGGTCTACATTGTCAAGAAGGCCGATTGAAGCGCTTCCTGTGGGGTTCAAGAGCATTTCCTGTGCCGGAGGGCCCTGTGGCTGGCGTATATAACATCATCAATCACTCCCTGCCTGCCTTTCTTTCTCTCACTTTCCCAGTCAGAGAGAGAGGGGAAACAGAGGTGCACGCAAATCACAGGAAAAAAAAAATGTAATTATCGCCACAACACAAGTCTGGCTGGAATTTAACCCAGGGAAGAAAAACAGATCTCTCTCTCTCTCTCATATATATATATATATATCAAGGTAGATCATATCACCAACACCCCCTCCCTCCTCCTTTCCACACAACAACACAATTACATTTGCTTCGACTGTGAGAGAATTTGGTTGGATGATTTACTGAAGCAATCAACGCCATCTTGGACCGTTCCCTTTTCCCATAGAGAGAGAAAGTCATAATGCTTCAGAGAGACAGAAAAGGAGAGAGCGAGAAAGACTAGTGGGACTGGGGGCCAGGGGCCCTCTTTCTCTCGGTCGGCAATCACCAGATTCTGCCTTTGATTATATTAGCATTAAACAACACCCTGACATATATGACAAATAGGGGCATTAGAGCATGTCATTTATTCTCCCTCCCTCCCTCTCTCCAGGACCGCTAGGGTTCACTTCCCCTCCCCGACGTCCCCGCACCCCGCTAGCCCACATCCACACTGCCCCGGTGACACCAGAACGGATGTGTAATCTCTCTAGATTACCTCTCTTTTGGAGAACAAGTGAAGTGAATAATGGGAAGTAAATGGGATGGAGGGGAGGAGGAGGGGAGGAAAAAGGGAGGAGGAGGAAAAAGGCAGATGAAAGGCGGTGTTTCTTTTTAAAATAAAACAGATTAAAAAAAGCGCAGTGCGGTCTGAGAGAGAGGTGCCATTAATCAATTGTGTTTTCTGTTTTTTTTGTGGTGTTGAGTGGTGTTTCAAATAGGAAACCCCTCTTCTGCTAACAAACAAGGCCCAGCAGGGATCCAGTTATTATCCTGCATCTTTGGTGGTGTGTGTGTCTCTGCACTGTGGGGGTGTGAGTGCATTTGGTTGAGTACTTGTCTGTATAGGAGCAGCATATGTGTTCTTACAAGCCTATAAGGAAATAGTATGTTTGTGATTATGTACGAGGTGTCTCTCTCATCCATGTGTGTGTAACACACTGTGTGTGGGTGTGTTTGTATGTGTGTGGATGGGTGCTTGTGTATTTCTGTGTCCTTGTTTGTATGTGTGCGTGTGCGCGTGTGTGTGTGTGTGTGTGCGTGCGTGCGCCTGCCTCAGCGTGTGTGCGGTATATCTATGAATGTAAATGTCCAGCAGACCATGGCCTCTCCCTGATCCCCACCATTAGCTGTGTGATCCATCTCCAGTTTATTGACACCCAGCCCATTGATCTACTGCTGTACCACACCTGCTATGATCCCTTCATCTGTATTCATGAATCCTCCATCAGCGCAGCACTAAATAAACTTGGACACAGAACACAACCAAACAGAAGGGGAGACTGCTAACCGGAATCAATGCAAAGCAGCATTTCCCCTCCTCATCAGGTTGGCCCCAGCCACAGAGGAACGCTGAGGGCCACCGGGGCCGACGCTAAGGGTCAAAGGTGGACGGACCGGTCGGGAACCCTTGACCTTAAGGCCAATATCAGCGGTCATTAAAGATGCCTTCTCTCTCGTTTGGAGAAAGGGAGTGAGAGATTGGGGTGACTGTGGAATGGCCTGAGGGGAGGTGAGGAGGAGAGATAGGAAGAGATGGTTCCTCCATCTCTCCATCCTGGAGTTACTGCCCTCAAGGTGAGGACGATAGGGACGATAACTCAGATGGGGTGAAGAGGAGGATGGAGAGAGAGGGAGGGAAGGAAAGAGAGAGGTGGAGGTAGAGAGAGACAAAGATGGAAGACTTGCCTGAGAACAGAGCAGCATGACCAGCTCTACCACCGAACTGCTGGACTTCATACACACCAGACCTGGAGAAAGAGAGGAGGGGAGAAAGACATGGAGAAAGGAGGGGGAGAGAGAGGACGTGGAGAGCGAGAGAGGGAGAGTGAGAGAGGGAGAGAATGAAAGTTTAAACTAAAATACAAGTTCACTGCCATGACAGCCATTTTGGCTTTCTTCTTTAGTGAAAATGTAGACGTGTGTAGTAGTGTGTGCACGCTCCAATGAACCCACACACACACACACACACAATCTGACCAGAAGTACCTAATCCGGTGACATCTGCATGGGGACAGAGTAGTATTGATGTGGCCTAATGAGTGGACATGATGTTGCTGTAAACTAATACATATTGGGCCTTGTATTACAGGCTGAGACGTGGTTCATCATATGTCTCATTGATCCTATAGTGGTGGAAGGTCTGACGGGAAGAGGGGGGGCAGTGGAGTGGCCAGGGGTCATTTCATATGCAGAGAGGAAAAGGGACAGTGACCTCTGCATTCTCAGTTACTCTGGTCTGTGCACGCCCACGCACATACTCATGTATGGACACACACGCATAATCCCCCCCACACTCCGACACACCCACCCACAACCCACCACACACACACACACAAATCCCTAAACCCCCCTCACCCCCCCTGCAGCTATCAATCAACTTTCCATTTTGTTTGGTGGCAGTAGACATCCCAAACACTCCCATTAGTGGGCTGACCCCTGACCCAGGCCTCTAGGACCCGCCCCTCCCCTCCCTGTACCGCAGCACAGCTACAATCAGTTAGTTAAAACTGATCCACTCTATTGAGGCCTTTACCAGCCTTGATGTCATTACCAAAGGGCCTGTGTTAGTGCTGTTTAGATGAAGAAGCATGTGAAATGTCCCGTAATTCTGCAGTGTGTATACTAGTGTGGCTGTGTCTGAGGGTGGGATGGTAAGGTTTAGCCCTCAGATCATTGACAGTCAGGTCGGAAATCTAGAGAAACCTTTTACTGGGATAAGTGGTTCATATAAAAGACGAGTTTGATATCATTAGAATCTAGTGTGTGTGTGTATGTGTGTGAGTGTGTGTAAGGACTTTGTGACATCTGCTGACGTAAAGAGGGCTTTATAAATGCATTTGATTTGTGTGGGAATCCATGTGGTCCATGATGCTCTCTAGACGGGTACTTACTGGTACCCTCGATGAGGAGCTCCTGTCCGTGACTACCCAGCAGGGTGCGAGAGAGGAAGGGGGCAAAGTCCACAAAGATCTCTCTCAGTAGGGGGGCAGCCTTATCCAGAGCATGCTCCAGCCTCTCTGAGATACTGAGGGGAAGATGAGACAGTCGTATTCAAACACATGCACGTTACACGTTTACATCAATACGTCAGCGCCCGGCAAATATGTAGAATAGAATATTCAAATGCATAGAGGTGACTTTATAACCGAAATTGATCCACAAAGCAGCAGCTAAAACCACTACAGAATCCACAATATTGTCTTACATCACAACACAAATAGACAAATATTAAGTGTGTGTGTGTGTGTGTGTGTGTGTGTGTGTGTGTGTGTATCACCTCATACTGGGGGCTGTGTCCCGGGTCATTGGGGACAATGTGGGGACAGATGGCAGGTTGGTGCTGGCTGATCCTGGTGGAAACCAGAGAGCCTCATTATTAATCTGGGAGCAGGACAGGACAGTAGACACACACAAACAGAAGAGCGCACACACACACCTCCCTCATCCACCTCAATGCATTTCTACATAAAGGAAGGAGTGGAGTATAAATGTGGTTTCTGGAGATAATCCAGTGGTTCATTATTAGTATCAGTATCATTAATAGTATCATCATCAGCATCATTATCAGTGTCATTATTAGTATCATTATTAGTATCATTATCAGTATCATTATTAGCATCCGTATCAGTATTAGTATCATTATTAGCATCATTATCAGTATCATTATTAGTAGCAGTATCATTATTAGTATCATTATCATTATCAGCATCATTATCAGTATCATTTTCAGTATCATTAATAGCATCATTATTAGCATCATTATTAGCATCATTATTAGCATCATTATCAGTATCATTATTAGTATCAGTATCATTATTAGTATCAGTATCATTATTAGTATCAGTATCATTATTAGCATCATTATTAGCATCATTATCAACATCATTATCAGCATCATTATTAGTATCAGTTGCATTATTAGTATCAGTAGCATTATTAGGATCAGTAGCATTATTATCATCATTATCAGTATCATTATTAGTATCATCATTATTAGTATCAGTTGCATTATTAGGATCAGTAGCATTATTATCATCATTATCAGTATCATTATTAGCATCATTATTAGTATCAGTTGCATTATTAGTATCAGTAGCATTATTAGGATCAGTATCATTATCATCATCATTATCAGTATCATTATTAGCATCATTATTAGTATCAGTATCATCATTATTATCAGTATCGTTATTAGTTTCAGTATCGTTATTAGTATCAATACCATTATTCGTATCAGTACCATTATTCGTATCCGTACCATTATTCGTATCAGTACCATTATTAGTATCAATACCATTATTCGTATCAGTACCATTATTAGTATCCGTATCATTATTAGAGAATGCACTAAAGATAGGAAACACTGTCACCACTGATAAATCCACCATAATTGAGAATTTCAATAAGCATTTTTCTACGGCTGGCAATGCTTTCCACCTGGCTACTCCTACCCCGGTCAATAGCACTGCACCCCCCACAACAACTCGCCCAAGCCTTCCCCTTTTCTCCTTCTCCCAAATCCGTTCAGCTGATGTTCTGAAAGAGCTGCAAAATCCGGACCCCTACAAATCAGCTAGGCTAGACAATCTGGACCCTTTCTTTCTAAAATTATCTGCTGAAATTGTTGCCACCCCTATTACTAGCCTGTTCAACCTCTCTTTCGTGTCGTCTGAGATTCCCAAAGATTGGAAAGCAGCTGCGGTCATCCCCCTCTTCAAAGGGGGGGGACACTCTTGACCCAAACTGCTACAGACCTATATCTATCCTACCATGCCTTTCTAAGGTCTTCGAAAGCCAAGTCAACAAACAGATTACCGACCATTTCAAATCTCACCATACCTTCTCTGCTATGCAATCTGGTTTCAGAGCTGGTCATGGGTGCACCTCAGCCACGCTCAAGGTCCTAAACGATATCTTAACCGCCATCGATAAGAAACATTACTGTGCAGCCGTATTCATTGATCTGGCCAAGGCTTTCGACTCTGTCAATCACCACATCCTCATCGGCAGACTCAACAGCCTTGGTTTCTCAAATGATTGCCTCGGCTGGTTCACCAACTACTTCTCTGATAGAGTTCAGTGTGTCAAATCGGAGGGTCTGCTGTCTGGACCTCTGGCAGTCTCTATGGGGGTGCCACAGGGTTCAATTCTTGGACCGACTCTCTTCTCTGTATACATCAATGAGGTCGCTCTTGCTGCTGGTGAGTCTCTGATCCACCTCTACGCAGATGACACCATTCTGTATACTTCTGGCCCTTTGGACACTGTGTTAACAACCCTCCAGGCAAGCTTCAATGCCATACAACTCTCCTTCCGTGGCCTCCAATTGCTCTTAAATACAAGTAAAACTAAATGCATGCTCCTCAACCGATCGCTACCTGCACCTGCCCGCCTGTCCAACATCACTACTCTGGACGGCTCTGACTTAGAATACGTGGACAACTACAAATACTTAGGTGTCTGGTTAGACTGTAAGCTCTCCTTCCAGACCCATATCAAACATCTCCAATAGAATTGGCTTTCTATTTCGCAACAAAGCATCCTTCACTCATGCTGCCAAACATACCCTTGTAAAACTGACCATCCTACCAATCCTCGACTTTGGCGATGTCATTTACAAAATAGCCTCCAATACCCTACTCAAGAAATTGGATGCAGTCTATCACAGTGCAATCCGTTTTGTCACCAAAGCCCCATATACTACCCACCATTGCGACCTGTACGCTCTCGTTGGCTGACCCTCGCTTCATACTCGTCGCCAAACCCACTGGCTCCATGTCATCTACAAGACCCTGCTAGGTAAAGTCCCCACTTATCTCAGCTCGCTGGTCACCATAGCATCTCCCACCTGTAGCACACGCTCCAGCAGGTATATTTCTCTAGTCACCCCCAAAACCAATTCTTTCTTTGGCCGCTTCTCCTTCCAGTTCTCTGCTGCCAATGACTGGAACGAACTACAAAAATCTCTGAAACTGGAAACACTTATCTCCCTCACTAGCTTTAAGCACCAACTGCAGAGCAGCTCACAGATTACTGCACCTGTACATAGCCCACCTATAATTTAGCCCAAACAACTACCTCTTTCCCTACTGTATTTAATTCATTTATTTATTTTGCTCCTTTGCACCCCATTATTTTTATTTCTACTTCGCACATTCTTCCATTGCAAATCTACCATTCCAGTGTTTTACTTGCTATATTGTATTTACTTTGCCACCATGGCCTTCTTTTGCCTTTACCTCCCTTATCTCACCTCATTTGCACACATCGTATATAGACTTGTTTCTACTGTATTATTGACTGTATGTTTGTTTTACTCCATGTGTAACTCTGTGTCGTTGTATGTGTCGAACTGCTTCGCTTTATCTTGGCCAGGTCGCAATTGTAAATGAGAACTTGTTCTCAACTTGCCTACCTGGTTAAATAAAGGTGAAATAAAAAAAATGAGTATCAGTATCATTATTAGTATCAGTATCATTATTAGTATCAGTATCATTATTCGTATCAGTATCATTATTCGTATCAGTATCATTATTCGTATCAGTATCATTATTCGTATCAGTATCATTATTCGTATCAGTATCATTATTAGTATCATTATTCGTATCAGTAGCATTATTCGTATCAGTATCATTATTCATATCAGTATCATTATTAGTATCAGTATCATTATTCATATCAGTATCATTATTAGTATCAGTATCATTATTAGTATCAGTATCATTATTAGTATCAGTATCATTATTAGTATCAGTATCATTATTAGTATCAGTATCATTATTAGTATCAGTATCATTATTAGTATCATTATTCATATCAGTATCATTATTAGTATCAGTATCATTATTAGTATCAGTATCATTATTAGTATCAGTATCATTATCAGTAGTATTATTTGTATCAGTATCATTATTAGTATCAGTATCATTATTAGTATCAGTATCATTATTCATATCAGTATCATTATCAGTATCAGTATCATTATTAGTATCAGTATCATTATTAGTATCATTATTCATATCAGTAGCATTATTAGTATCAGTATCATTATTAGTATCAGTATCATTATTAGTATCAGTATCATTATTCGTATCAGTATCATTATTCATATCAGTATCATTATTAGTATCAGTATCATTATTAGTATCAGTATCATTATTAGTATCATTATTCATATCAGTATCATTATTTGTATCAGTATCATTATTAGTATCAGTATCATTATTAGTATCAGTATCATTATTCATATCAGTATCATTATTAGTATCAGTATCATTATTAGTATTAGTATCAGTATCATTATTAGTATCATTATTCATATCAGTATCATTATTCATATCAGTAGCATTATTCATATCAGTATCATTATTAGTATCAGTATCATTATTAGTAGCATTATTCATATCAGTATCATTATTCATATCAGTATCATTATTAGTATCAGTATCATTATTAGTATCAGTATCATTATTAGTATCATTATTCATATCAGTAGCATTATTCATATCAGTATCATTATTAGTATCAGTATCATTATTAGTATCATTATTAGTATCAGTATCATTATTAGTATCAGTATCATTATTAGTATCATTATTCATATCAGTATCATTATTCATATCAGTATCATTATTCATATCAGTATCATTATTAGTATCAGTATCATTATTAGTATCAGTATCATTATTAGTATCAGTATCATTATTAGTATCAGTAGCATTATTCATATCAGTAGCATTATTCATATCAGTATCATTATTAGTATCAGTATCATTATTAGTATCATTATGCATATCAGTAGCATTATTCATATCAGTATCATTATTAGTATCAGTATCATTATTAGTATCAGTATTCATATCAGTATCATTATTCATATCAGTATCATTATTCATATCAGTAGCATTATTCATATCAGTATCATTATTAGTATCAGTATCATTATCAGTAGTATCAGTATCATTATTATATCAGTAGCATTATTCATATCAGTATCATTATTAGTATCAGTATCATTATTAGTATCAGTATCATTATTAGTATCAGTATTATTAGTATCAGTATCATTATTAGTATCAGTATTATTAGTATCAGTATCATTATTAGTATCAGTATCATTATTAGTATCATTATTAGTATCAGTATTATTAGTATCAGTATCATTATTAGTATCATTATTAGTATCAGTATTATTAGTATCAGTATCATTATTAGTATCAGTATCATTATTAGTATCATTATTAGTATCAGTATTATTAGTATCAGTATCATTATTAGTATCAGTATCATTATTAGTATCAGTATCATTATTAGTATCAGTATCATTATTAGTATCAGTATCATTATTAGTATCAGTATCATTATTAGTATCAGTATCATTATTAGTATCATTATTAGTATCAGTATCATTATTAGTATCAGTATCATTATTAGTATCAGTATCATTATTAGTATCAGTATCATTATTAGTATCATTATTCATATCAGTATCATTATTCATATCAGTATCATTATTAGTATCAGTATCATTATTAGTATCAGTATCATTATTAGTATCAGTATTATTAGTATCAGTATCATTATTAGTATCATTATTCATATCAGTATCATTATTCATATCAGTATCATTATTAGTATCAGTATCATTATTAGTATCAGTATCATTATTAGTATCATTATTAGTATCAGTATCATTATTAGTATCAGTATCATTATTAGTATCATTATTCATATCAGTAGCATTATTCATATCAGTATCATTATTAGTATCAGTATCATTATTAGTATCATTATTCATATCAGTATCATTATTCATATCAGTAGCATTATTCATATCAGTATCATTATTAGTATCAGTATTATTAGTATCAGTATCATTATTAGTATCATTATTCATATTATCATTATTCATATCAGTATCATTATTAGTATCAGTATCATTATTAGTATCAGTATCATTATTAGTATCAGTATTCATATCAGTATCATTATTCATATCAGTATCATTATTCATATCAGTAGCATTATTCATATCAGTATCATTATTAGTATCAGTATTATTAGTATCAGTATCATTATTAGTATCAGTATTATTAGTATCAGTATCATTATTAGTATCAGTATCATTCGTATCAGTATCATTATTAGTATCATTATTCATATCAGTATCATTATTCATATCAGTATCATTATTCATATCAGTAGCATTATTCATATCAGTATCATTATTAGTATCAGTATCATTATTAGTATCAGTATCATTATTCATATCAGTATCATTATTAGTATCAATATCATTATTGATATCAGTATCAGTATCATTATTCATATCAGTATCATTATTAGTATCAGTATCATTATTCAGTATCAGTATCATTATTCATATCAGTATCATTATTATTATCAGTATCATTATTAGTATCAATATCATTATTCATATCAGTATCATTATTATTCAGTATCAGTATCATTATTATTCAGTATCAGTATCATTATTAGTATCATTAGTATCATTCATTATTATATCAGTATCATTATTAGTATCAATATCATTATTCATATCAGTATCATTATTAGTATCAGTATCATTATTAGTATCAATATCATTATTCGTATCAGTATCATTATTCGTATCAGTATCATTATTCATATCAGTATCATTATTATTCATTATCAGTATCATTATATCAGTATCATTATTAGTATCATCAGTATATCATTATTCAGTATCAGTATCATTATTAGTATCATTATTATATCAGTATCATTATTAGTATCAGTATCATTATTATATCAGTATCATTCATTAGTATCAGTATCATTATTAGTATCAGTATCATTATTATTAGTATCAGTATCATTATATCAGTATCAGTATCATTCATTAGTATCAGTATCATTATTCAGTATCAGTATCATTATTAGTATCAGTATCATTATTAGTATCAGTATCATTATTATTAGTATCAGTATCATTATTAGTATCAGTATCATTATTAGTATCAGTATCATTATTAGTATCATATCATTATTCATATCAGTATCATTATTCATATCAGTATCATTATTAGTATCAGTATCATTATTAGTATCAGTATCATTATTAGTATCAGTATCATTATTAGTATCAGTATCATTATTAGTATCAGTATCATTATTAGTATCATTATTCATATCATTATTCATATCAGTATCATTATTCAGTATCAGTATCATTATTAGTATCAGTATCATTATTAGTATCAGTATCATTATTAGTATCATTATTCATATCAGTATCATTATTAGTATCAGTATCATTATTAGTATCAGTATCATTATTAGTATCAGTATCATTATTAGTATCAGTATCATTATTAGTATCAGTAGCATTATATCAGTATATCATTATTCATTATTAGTATCAGTATCATTATTAGTATCAGTATCATTATTAGTATCAGTATCATTATTAGTATCAGTATCATTATTAGTATCAGTATCATTATTAGTATCAGTATCATTATTAGTATCAGTATCATTATTAGTATCAGTATCATTATTCATATCAGTATCATTATTAGTATCAGTATCATTATTAGTATCAGTATCATTATTCAGTATCAGTATCATTATTAGTATCAGTATCATTATTAGTATCAATATCATTATTCATATCAGTATCATTATTAGTATCAGTATCATTATTAGTATCAGTATCATTATTAGTATCAGTATCATTATTAGTATCAGTATCATTATTAGTATCAGTATTCATATCAGTATCATTATTCATATCAGTATCATTATTCATATCAGTAGCATTATTCATATCAGTATCATTATTAGTATCAGTATCATTATTAGTATCATTATCATTATTATTAGTATCAGTATTATTAGTATCAGTATTATTAGTATCAGTATCATTATTCAGTATCAGTATCATTATTAGTATCAGTATCATTATTAGTATCAGTATCATTATTAGTATCAGTATCATTATTAGTATCATTATCATATCAGTATCAGTATCATATCATTATTCAGTATCAGTATCATTATTAGTATCAGTATCATTATTAGTATCAGTATCATTATTCATATCAGTATCATTATTAGTATCAGTATCATTATTAGTATCAGTATCATTATTAGTATCATTATTCATATCAGTATCATTATTAGTATCATATCAGTATCATTATTAGTATCAGTATCATTATTATATCAGTATCATTATTAGTATCATTATTCAGTATCAGTATCATATCATTCATTATTAGTATCAGTATCATTATTAGTATCAGTATCATTATTAGTATCAGTATCATTATTAGTATCAGTATCATTATATCAGTATCATTATTAGTATCAGTATCATTATTCAGTATCAGTATCATTATTCAGTATCAGTATCATTATTATATCAGTATCATTATTCATATCAGTATCATTATTCATATCAGTATCATTATTCAGTATCAGTATCATTATTAGTATCAGTATCATTATTAGTATCATTATATCATATCAGTATCATTATATCAGTATCAGTATCATTATTAGTATCAGTATCATTATTAGTATCAGTATCATTATTAGTATCAGTATCATTATTATTCAGTATCAGTATCATTATTAGTATCAGTATCATTATTCATATCAGTATCATTATTAGTATCAGTATCATTATTCATTATTCATATCAGTATCATTATTAGTATCAGTATCATTATTAGTATCAGTATCATTATTAGTATCAGTATCATTATTAGTATCAGTATCATTATTAGTATCAATATCATTATTCATATCAGTATCATTATTAGTATCAGTATCATTATTCAGTATCAGTATCATTATTCATATCAGTATCATTATTCATATCAGTATCATTATTCATATCAGTATCATTATTAGTATCAGTATCATTATTCATATCAGTATCATTATTAGTATCAATATCATTATTGATATCAGTATCAGTATCATTATTCATATCAGTATCATTATTCATATCAGTATCATTATTAGTATCAGTATCATTATTCATATCAGTATCATTATTAGTATCAATATCATTATATCAGTATCATTATTAGTATCAGTATCATTATATCAGTATCATTATTAGTATCAGTATCATTATTCAGTATCAGTATCAGTATCATTATTAGTATCAGTATCATTATTATATCAGTATCATTATTCATATCAGTAGCATTATTCATATCAGTATCATTATTAGTATCAGTATTATTAGTATCAGTATCATTATTAGTATCAGTATCATTATTAGTATCAGTATCATTATTAGTATCAGTATCATTATTAGTATCAGTATCATTATTAGTATCATTATTAGTATCAGTATTATTAGTATCAGTATCATTATTAGTATCAGTATCATTATTAGTATCAGTATCATTATTAGTATCAGTATCCAGTATCAGTATCAGTATCAGTATCATTATTAGTATCAGTATCATTAGTATCAGTATTATTCAGTATCAGTATCATTATTCAGTATCAGTATCATTATTAGTATCAGTATCATTATTAGTATCAGTATCATTATTAGTATCAGTATCAGTATCAGTATCATTATTAGTATCAGTATCAGTACCATTAGTATCAGTATCATCAGTATCAGTATCATTATTAGTATCAGTATCATTATTAGTATCAGTATCATTATTAGTATCAGCAGTATCATATCAGTATCATTATTAGTATCAGTATCATTATTAGTATCAGTATCATTATTAGTATCAGTATCATTATTAGTATCAGTATCATAATTAGTATCAGTATCATTATTAGTATCAATATCATTATTAGTATCAATATCATTATTCGTATCAGTATCATTATTAGTATCAGTATCATTATTAGTATCAGTATCATTATTAGTATCAGTATCATTGGTATCAGTATCAGTATCAGTATCATTAGTATCAGTATATCAGTATCAGTATCAGTATCATTATTATTCAATATCATTATTCATATCAGTATCATTATTAGTATCAGTATCATAATTAGTATCAGTATCATTATTAGTATCAGTACCATTACTAGTCTGATAGCAGGATATGACAATACATTGGCCCTCCTCCACACCAATACATTACTGCACTGAAGGAACGAGTGCCTCAATAGAGGGTTTCCATTCTAATGTTCCAGAACGGGTGGATGTATGTGTGTGTGGGATAAGTGTAGTGTAATTGTCTGGTGCTAGATAGTGGATGATGTAGAGCTGCCTCCGTACAGCTTCCTTCCACTTGGGCACAGATCATTTTGTTCATGTATGGCCTAATTAATGCGACATTCATCAGGGAACATTCATGCAGATTGTTTTTACAAACCGGCATGGATATTAGCAGGGATTTCCTTTTGCACACCACTATGCATACAGGATTCGTTTGCCTTTTGAGCTGATATTGGACTGAACAATTTGAAAATGTTCTGGTAAATAGTGAAAATTATTTTATATAAAGTAAGCAAAAAAGTATACTTTTTTTAATTAACACATTTGCTTTCATCGCATTGGGCGCATATTCATGAAATGACTTCCAGGTGCTTTACGACACCGTCCTCTATAACGAGTCTATAACGTCTACAAAGCACAACGTTTGATTGATCTGGCAATAAATTCTATTTCACTGTCGCCCATAAATTCCATAATGCCCGGCTGAATACATGGAGGCGAATCCTCTGGTGTTCGGTGGGCTTGTTTTCCCAGCCGTAAGGGAAGGTCTCAGAGCGGGGATAACTCTTAGGGAATGACAGGCTGTGGACTGGAATGTGTGTGTGGACACGGGGCCCCGTCTTTAAGCACCACTGTGCTGTGTGGCCCGCTGAGAGGCTCCCGGTGGACATGAAGTAGCTCCTTCAAACAGTGGAGGAGTAAATGAACTTCTCTCTATTAATCCTCCCACTGGCCCCCCTTAAACCCACACACACACACACACACACACACACACCGCCTTTCACACACACTCCTCTCAAACCGCACACACACACACACAAACACTCTCACCGCCTTTCACACACACTCCTCTCAAACCGCACACACACACACTTACGCAAACATTTCCCACCTAAAACACACACACACACACACACATATAAAACATGCTCTATCCACACACAGAACATGACAGGAAATGTCAATAGGTCTTCTTCCCAGTGTTGACCGACTGTCACCATGGACTAAAGGAGTCCTACTCCACTCAATAGACAAGACTTCTACTTGAGTTGAAAGAAATTTGAGCACTTTTACTAAGCTGAGGATGGTGCATAGAAAACAATGTGGACTTGATATAGTTTATACACGAATCTGTGATTCTATAACATGTTAAGCATAATTTATCATTCATATACACTGTATAATTCATAGTTCTACAACACACAGACCACTCGTTCTTTAATATCAACATGGCATCATCACATTTAAGCCAAACCTAAATAAATACCCCATTAAGACAGAATAAAAGTCTGTATTAGGGCTGCAGTCAGAGTACTGTACTATATAGCGTCTGACAGTGATCCCTGATAACGCACTAATCCTGTAATAATGCTGCTCGGTCTGCCTGCTCGGCTGTGTTCCAGGCTAACTGGATTACACAGCGTGGAGGGAACATTCAGAAAGACACACTGAAATATTATCCTACATTTTAGTCATCTAGCAGACGCTTTTATCCAGAGTGACTTACATGACCAATGAGGCTTAAGTGCCTTGCTCAAGGGCACATTGGCAGATTTTTCACCTAGTTGGCTCGGGGATTACAGCCCCAAACGCTCTTAACCACTAGGCTACCTGCCACCTTATACTGAGGGACTCATCTATGGAAACTAACATAGAAGTACTGCGAAGGCTTAAGGAGGCAGATTAGGGACTGTGGTATCAACACAGGTTTTAGGAAGAGGATAAGACGACTCTTTTACTGTCAGATAAGCTGAAAAACGCATCATATATCTGTATTTTGAAAAGTTCAATATCTTGAAAACTTCACTGCGGACAGTGGACTAATGAAACAAATAGCAAAATACTTTTTTGACAGGTATTTTCCTTGGGCTTGGCTAGCTGGAATTCTTGGTGTTGTCACCGACTTCTCCTTTGATGCAGCTCTGACGTGCCGTCTCCGTAGCATGGTAACCTTACTGCTGGGACACCTAACATACCTCCTAATGTCTGAGACTCACCGGCTGCTGCCTCAGCGGTGGTGCTCTGGGAGGCATCGCCCGTGGAAACCACGGCAACGTTGTTAACTGGTGTCCCGGCTGCCCCCACAGCAGCGGTGGCTGATGGGACAGGAGTGGAGGAGCCTGGGGACGGAGCCCCGCCCACCTTCTTGGGCCCCACCCGAACGCTTCTGTAAAAGATGAGTAGATATGAAAATGTGTGTTGAATACTATTACACATGAGAATACTATTACTATTACACATTCCTTGAGACATCTGAATAACTAAGGACATAAGAACAGAACTTTTGTCATTCTAGAATATAAACAATAGTGATGTCAGTTTAATAGGCATAATGCATAGTGAGATGTGATTGATAAGACACAGGCTGCAGCATACAAAAACAACAGTACAGGATCCCATTTAGACAGTAGAGTCATTAGAGGCCTATTTCCCTGACACAGAATATTCAGTAATGGCTGCATCCATCTTGCCTGAAATCAATTGGCTCCCTGCAACACTCACTCACTCAGTAAGTCAGTAAACATTGTGATTTATTAGTGGAAGGTGGGCCCATCCACCATTACAAATAATATTAAATCTTCAATACATTGTTAGGGATGTGACCACGACAACACACACAATTGGAAAATCTGGATTCTGGCTCGGAGACAAATGGAGCACACACACACACACACACACACACGACAGAAAAGTAGGAATTCCTGATGAATACATCTGATATATTTTAGTAATCAGCTGGAAGGAATAGATCATTCAAAGGTATCAGCAGATGAACCTGCTCTTTCTTACACAATATAGCTCAAAGAAAAGAAGCTACCGCACTTTGTTCTTGCTCTGCATCCCATTTGTTTTGAGCCAACAGTTGGGACAGCCTTTGTAGTGGTTTTACTCCTCTACTATTGTTTTAAACACATGGATAACAGACATGGTCATAGACCCACAGCAGAAGCTGTAGTAAACTACTTCACTCTTAGGATACCTTAGGTTACACTAGGGGTGGGCAACATGCAGCCCGCGGACAGGATCCGGCCCACAAGCCCATTCATTCTGTGTCCCGCTGGAGGTTTGGTTAGGGGGGGTTTTGGTTAAAAAGCACTCCAGGACACTCTTGAACGTCTACAAATAGATAGAAGGTGCGTAGACATTATAATGACCCTATATGTTTACACTGTATCCCTGTCCTCAAGGTCCCTACTGTATACTATGGTCCTGGTCTACCCCCATCCATAACACAGTGGTCTGGTGTAGGTTACAGATGATGTGGACGTCGATTAAGGCACGCCCCCCGCACCTCTCTGAGTCAGAGGGGTTGGGTTAAACGCGGAAGACACATTTCAGTTGAATGCATTCAGTTGTACAACTGACTAGGTATCCCCCCTTTCCCCGACCAATGCTGTATCACTATATCTCTACAGTATGGGTCCTAGTGTACTACCATACGTAACATAGAGTGGTCTGGTGTACTACTTGAGTCACAGGTTACTTATACCAGTGTATCCCTCTCCCTAGGGGCCAGTGCTGTAGGAGAACTGGTGCTCTCCTATCAATAACATCCTTACAGGAAGAGAGCGGAAACAGCGTCTGGATAAAGCTGTCAGTTTAAACTAGGCTTCCTGACAGGCCAGTGGCCCTATCAAAGTAGACCTGGGCCTTCTTATCAGTGCTGACACAGAGGGAGCATGGCCTAATCACTACCTACTGGACACACACACACACACACACACACACACACACACACACACACACACACACACACACACACACACACACACACACACACACACACACACACACACACACACACACACACACACACACACACACACACACACACACACACACACACAGAGAGGGAGAGAGAGAGAAACTCACACACACAGAGAAAACACACAGAGAGGAGTATGTTGACTGGGCTTCAGTAGCTCCGCAGACAGAAAGCTGGCATTGGTATCAAAGCAGGGCCTGGATGATTTAAGACGGCAGATGACACACATTAGGTTGAAGGTACTTTGGATGTTAAACACTGACTGGTTCTGACCCCGCTGTGATCTATGCTGCAGGATGATACAGTCTGGCTGCAGAAATACCAGCAACGGTTTAGTCTACTGTCTTCACACACACTGTTTAGTACATACAGGTAATGTTTTAGCTACTTCTGCTGAATGCACTTATGGCACGTTCCTCTGGATAAGAGTGTTTTGCCTAATTTCTCAAATGAAAACAATGTATTCCACAATGATAGCTGTCTTATTTGGTGTTGTAGTCTTATTTCTAGAACAGGGTTACTGTCCGTAATGTATATTGTAAATTCCTTCCAATCCATCATTGAACAGGAATCAACTTCTGCTGGCTATTTTCAAGCATATCACAGGTTTAATGCCAATATGGCCGCTCTATAATTGTGGTACTGTATAACCATCAACAGTTCAAATGTTGAATCTGTGACATTTATATGACTTAAAGGGACAGTTTACCCAAATTACAAAACAAGGTATGACAGCAATCCACACTTTGGTCAAGTTTCCTTGGCATTGTTTACACATTCTAACGCTTTAGCATTTGTGGCACATATCCCATTTATGTCATGCATATTAGCATTGTTCGCGCATCATGTCCAAATCATTTAGTGATTGTGTTGAGCTTCACAATCAATTTGAGATACTTTCGGATGATTTGGCACCAAACAATCGAATATCGGCCCAATGACTTGGATTTGTGCCCCAACGGTGCGGATAAAGTTCGGAATGACACAATTTCATGCGTACAACATCTAAAACATCTAATCTGAAATCACACAAAAGAGGACTCTTCTATAACATGCCCTTTACACAAAAAAATGAGATTTGGATGTAAACCGTAAACTTCAACTCAGCCCTTAATTAATGGCCCTACTTCTGAACAGTAAAGGACAGAAGAAATAGGAATTAATGCTAGCTAATTAGCCTCGGCTCATAGTTAAAAACCCACCGCTGTCCCTTCGCAGTGGTTGGTAACAACTATCTATTTGTAGATGGAACAATCAAATGGGATGACTCTCCAGGACCCTAGCTTGCTAAGCAGTAACTTTATACACAGGCGCTCACTTTCTCACTCACACTTTCAGCCTGTAAGCACATTCCTCGATTCAACTCTTAGGAATAGCACAGATTAATGAAATTGCTTGTGTTTACAAGGCGGCAAGCCCGGTTATTGGTTAAAACCTCTAAATTATTCAGGCCCTGACAACCCGAAACGCAGAGAGCCCAGAGCTTTGCTTCTCTCCTCTCCTGGTCGTGGGTTTAACAGTAACAGCCAAGCACCTGCTCTGACGGCTGATTCATCGACAGAGGCGTGGGGCTCAACGATAAGTGTAGCTAATAACCTAACTGAATCATTTAAAGGCCTGAGTTGCTGGGGAACAGATGGAGAACCTAACACCGAACCCCAACCCTGTACTGCCACACACACACACACCACCCCCTCCCCATGGGCTTGACATAGCCTGGCTTCTCTTACTCATAACCAGTGCAGAGAACCAGACCATGGTCTCTCCTGTCTCTCTCCCGCCGCTGTCGACACCTCTCTCCCTGGGTGCTTCACGTCAGCACCACCCATCCAATCTAGTCAGTATCTGACCAGCCAGGTTGACTGGATAGGCCTTTCCCTTCTGGGAGGACTAAGAGTAGACAGATCTGGCACTGCCCATTCTGATGGCTGTAGTACAGAGTCTGTGAATTATTAAATCATCCAACACGTCACGCAATACTAGCTAAACATGTTCACGTATAGTGTTTTCAAAAATGGTTCACACTGCAAAAGAACAACAGGCCATTAGTCAGAATCCACATGGGAATTGTTAAGTGGGCTGAACTATATTTTTAATTCCCAAGTGGACGTTGAGGTTAGCATCAGATTCCCACCACAGACGAGCTTAACAGGACACATTGAAGTAAATATCCAGATGAATGCTAACTGCATGTCTCATACTGTTGCCCCCCCCCAGAGAGGCAGCCCCCCCACCCCCCCATTCTTCTGTTTATCCTTATGGCTTATTCATGTAAGGGGATGGGGGTGGGGCCCCAGCGGCTGTCTGTCTGTCTGTGTCCCATGCAGTCTGGCTTTGATCTTCCTCCCTCTCCCTCTCACTGCATGCGGCCCTGCGCATGTGAACATGTGAATCATGCCTCCTGTGTTCTTTATACCCCCACAACAACAAACCCTTCCCAACCTCCAACGGTCTACCCGTCACTTTCAGTCACAGCGTCCGGTTGGACATGGCCTTGATGACATCAGTGATTAAAGACATTAGTGTTTGGCCTGAGGACAGCAGAGGTGGTGAGAAAGAAGTGAGAGATGAAGCATCCTCCATGTCTCTCCCAGTGTGACAGGGGATCACACTAAAGGTTCCTATTCAAGGAGGCCCACTGTCATCTATCTGGTTTGGCAAGTATCTCTGTCATGGCAGTATGCTGTTTGTTGATCACAGTATGTTCAATTGCCAATGAGCATCTAGCCATGATATTTGCACTCAATAAATTCCCTTGCAATTCTTTACCACAAAACATCACATTTTCAACATGGCCGATCTTTGCTTTACAAGTCCAACTTACAGCATTCAAAATGCCTTCCTAACACAAATGTCAAACTAACACCCACATTGGCTGCTGTAACATGCCATGTAAATCACACTGCTATTCTTCCTCCCGTAGATGGCTGTTTACCGGGGCTCTGGTTAGCATCAGCAAATATTTGTGGACTTTGTCATAACAGAGGCATATCCCCGAGGCGAATGTATGTACGACAGAATCTAGCCGACCGGCCTCCATCTCTCTGCCTAGTAAATAAATCACAGTGATACTTCACCTCTGACCCCGGCCATTTTTATCTGGGAGATCCTGCTTTTTCCACGCTCGTAAATGTAAAACCCTGGGACCAGTTATTTGGATGGGGGAAGGCCGGTTGGTTCCCATGTTTTGGCGTAGGTGTCAGTCTGTCTGTCTACACAGGCTGTCTGTCTGCACCGCTGTCACTGAGACGTCCAAGACTTTATGATGAACTACTGCTGTGTGTGTGAGCCTGAGCTACCTGAGCAGAGCTGGGTGATAGGGACAAGACTCCATGTTGCGATAAATTGCCCTAATTGATGTGATAACAACTAAAACGATAGCTTTATAATAGTCATGTACACCACAGTTTAAAAATAATTTACACTACTATTACTAGTTTGATGGTTGAAGCCATTAATTGTCACATTTACAAATTACTCATATTAGCAAATGTATTTCATTTCAAACTTCACATTTCTCTAGAAAAGGCTAATTATCATCATGAACGATATCAGCAAAATGCCTGTGATCGGTGGTATCAAAAAAATGTGTTTATCGTCCCAGCTCCATACCTGAACCATTTGAGTGATCAGATGCATTTATATTTATATCATATATCATATATCTATATATATTTATATCATATATTTATATATCATATATATATATATATCTATATATACATATATCATATAATATATCATATTCATTTGTTGTCTTAAAAAGATGACTCAACTCTAAAATAAATACTTTCTGGGAACTATTTTAACCATTTCAAATACACCTACATACTTATGCAGTTTGGGTATGCTCTGAAGGAATTACCCTACCATCTGAGTGAAAATGAAAAGCTAAAAGTCTGCACTGTAGAGATTAGAGTAGACCTGAGAGAGAGGAGCAGGGGAGAGCAGAGCCCAGACCTGAACACAGACGGTAGAGATTAGATTAGACCTGAGAGAGAGGAGCAGGGGAGAGCAGAGCCCAGACCTGAACACAGACGGTAGAGAGTAGACCTGAGAGAGAGAGGAGCAGGGGAGAGCAGAGCCCAGACCTGAACACAGACTGTAGAGAGTAGACCTGAGAGAGAGGAGCAGGGGAGAGCAGAGCCCAGACCTGAACACAGACGGTAGAGAGTAGACCTGAGAGAGAGGAGCAGGGGAGAGCAGAGCCCAGACCTGAACACAGACGGTAGAGATTAGAGTAGACCTGAGAGAGAGAGAGAGAGAGAGAGGAGCAGGGGAGAGCAGAGCCCAGACCTCAACACAGACGGTAGAGATTAGAGTAGACCTGAGAGAGAGAGAGAGGAGCAGGGGAGAGCAGAGCCCAGACCTCAACACAGACGGTAGAGAGTAGACCTGAGAGAGAGAGAGAGGAGCAGGGGAGAGCAGAGCCCAGACCTCAACACAGACGGTAGAGATTAGAGTAGACCTGAGAGAGAGAGAGGAGCAGGGGAGAGCAGAGCCCAGACCTCAAAACAGACGGTAGAGATTAGAGTAGACCTGAGAGAGAGAGGAGTATGGGAGAGCAGAGCCCAGACCTCAACACAGACGGTAGAGATTAGAGTAGACCTGAGAGAGAGAGAGGAGCAGGGGAGAGCAGAGCCCAGACCTCAACACAGACGGTAGAGATTAGAGTAGACCTGAGAGAGAGAGAGGAGCAGGGGAGAGCAGAGCCCAGACCTCAACACAGAGCACAGCCACGCAGTAGAGAGCAGGAACCATCAAGATAACCAGGCATCTCCGAGCCAGAGGTTTCAGGGTCTGTGAGGGTAGGCGGATCCTGGTGGGAGATAAAGGTAGAAGACCAGAGGAGGTGTGTGCTGACCTGGGAACCCCAGCCCCCGGGCCTTCATCTCTGGGTTAGAGGGGCCGGGAGCTGCCTGGGCTGGGGCCAGCTGGGGTTCTGACTGGGGCTCCCTGTGGCGAGGTAGAGCTGTTACTCTATGCTCTCCAGCTCTCCTCCTCTCCAACACTAACGGCCCTGGGAGCCGCTCTAATCCCACCAGATATGAGGAGTGCCCAGAGTCCTGACAAAGCATTCCACAGATAAAGAGGCTGAGGATCACAGGGATGCCTCGGGAATTCCCAGCGATTGGAAGAGGAGTAGTGTGGGGGGGGGGGGTGGAGGAGGGAGGGGGGTGATGGAGAAACGCTTTCTTTCTTCCTTGGCATGAGAACCTTGACTAGGTGTCTCTCTTCCTGTGGAGGGAGGGGGGGGGGGATCTCGCTCGCTCTTTCCCTCTCCCTCGCTCTTTCCCTCTCCCTCGCTCTTTCCCTCTCAATCGCTCTTTCCCTCTCCCTCACTTCCTTTGTGTCTGGTGTGCTACAGGGACATTTCCCCCAAATACAAACCAGACCTCGTCCTCAGTCCGTCCGTCAGCTCTCTCTCACTTAGAGATGTCAGTATAGTCTGTATACGTACAGTACACCCACCCACACACAGCACCGCCTTGGGTTCCCACTAAGTCTCTGACCGCTCGCCCCCTCACTCCATAGGGGATCCATCTAGCCAGCTTCTCTTTCCCTTATTATAGTACCAGAGAGACAGACAGCCTAGCCCACGGTGCAGACAGAGAGAAAGAAAGACCAGGAGAGAGAGAGACGAAAAAGAGAAGCTATTAAATATCAGTGACAAGGTGAAAAGAAACAGCTTCCTACTGGCTGCCACAGAGTCGTCTTTTAGATCACTCTCTCTCTCTTTCCCCTCTTACTCTCTCTCTCTTTCCCCTCTTACTCTCTCTCTCTTTCCCCTCTTACTCTCTCTCTCTTTCCCCTCTTACTCTCTCTCTCTTTCCCCTCTTACTCTCTCTCTCTTTCCCCTCTTACTCTCTCTCTCTTTCCCCTCTTACTCTCTCTCTTCCTCTCTGCCTCTGGCAGATGCCTCGATTGTTTTGATGTGTTTTCCTGAAGACAGGTACTTTGTAGCCCTGTTTATTTGTGTTGAGAAGCCACGTCGACAGGCAAACCAGGGAGCTACAGGGATGGGTCGGGGGGGGGGGGGTATGTGATGGTAGTGGGTTTCTGATGTGATGCTTCCTCGCCTTCACTTAGTACATGTTCATGTTGGACCATTTCAAGGTAGGGAGGTGAGGGGTTAAGAGCTGTGAGGCTGTGAACCAGGTCAAGGGGTATTTAAAAAGTTAGCAGTCTTTGAGAGACTGAGCCCTGATTCTAAAACTCTGTGGCCCACGCACCTGTCAAAGGATCTGAACTGGTTGGGGTTGTTTCCCATAGCAGCTCCCAGCAAGGCCGGCGGCAGAAGGCTGGGGTCCACCATGATGTCATCAGCAGGCGCCGAGACCAGGCTGCGCAGGATGTCCTTCACGTTCTTCCCGCCCCTGGCGTCCGCCGTGGGGTTGTCTCTGTGACCCCTGACCTCTGAGGAGAGGGTGGACAGGGCCTCGGACACGGCGTCGGGCCCCTGGGCGGTGGTGTCCCCCTCGCTGGGGGCCACGGAGCTATGGTCATCCCCGATGCCAGAGTCTCGGCGACGGAGGGACACACTGCTCTCCAGGTCGGGACCGCCAGAGACGGCATTACTGTCTGATGGGAGGAATCATTAAAGGAGGTTTATAAACGTTGAGAAAAACCTGAACCTGCTTCAAAAATTACTTTGAGAATCTACTACAGTAATTGTAAACTACTTTAAAGACTATCAACACACCAGTACATTTCAAGGCACAATCAAGACAATTGGAAATTCCATATATAACTAATGTATAAGAGAGAGATTGACATGTTGAGCGATGGACACTTGGCTAGATGGAGCTCCTCTGCGTAGCCATATGGGTGAGGTGTGTACCTGCGCTCCTGGCAGACTGGCTGCGCTGGGGGAGTTTCTTGTCGTTTTGGGGCTCCAGGATGTCCCGGTACTTGGACACCATGAGAACAGAGATGAAGTAAACCACGGCCAGGGCCAAGAACTGAGCCTGCTTACTGTCCTCCTTTACCCAAACACACACAACATGCAACACAGCTATAATACAGCACACCGCCAGTCTGTCATATGTTTGAGTATGTACAGATGTAGGATCTTAATTTGACCACCCTGTTGCAGAAGAACCTTCCTGCAATGCAAGAGTTTTTTTTACTTGTGGTGTATTTAAGGTTTTAATAAGGCTTCTGAAATGTGTCATTTCCACTTTGAAATTTCAGACTTGATTTTCAACATTTCCTGTTGCTGCAGGAACAGTTTCCTGCTGTAGCAAACTGGCTCAAATTAAGATCCTACATCTAAACAGTATTTTTTTTTAAAGAAAATAATGGGGTCTTCCAAAAAGACAGCAATAACAAGATTTTACAATACATAGGTACTGTTATTTATTTGAAAAGTTGACTCTTTTCAACCTCTATCTTTATCAAAGCTTTGTAAACTCACGATATCTCTGAAGACCACGGCTCTGAGACGGTTGATGTCCATTTCCTGTAGCAGACGGTCCATGTCTCTGATGGGAGACATCCCTCCTGTCACAACATCAACAGGGCTCTGCAGGTGTAGAACACACGCACACACAGACACGCAGGCAAGCACACATACAGAGACCGACACACACAGACACACACATAATAATGTAAGCACCTATTGCTGGTTAATGCTGAAAATACCATTATCAGTTTTTATACTCTACCCACTGTCCAAAACTAGACTTCTCTTTAAGTCTAAGACATCACAAATGATAACGGATTGTCATGGAATGTGTATGTGTTAGCAGAGGTCAACCACAACGGCCCATTCCACCACCAGTAGTGTTGAAAATCAACCCATGGGAAGTGTATAGTTGGCCAGTCCACATACAGTACAGTATCTGCCCCATTCAGTGGGATGTTGTGTTTCCCCTTGAGACTCAGACCCTTAACATAATGGGTTTACCATAGAGCCACTCACTGCATTATGAATGAGACTTTACACACTGGTTTCAGGAAGAAAAACAGGGATTTAAAAAAAACAGTTTTACTGGAAGTCACCATATCAAATCAAAAGGCCAACAATGACAAAGGGCCTTGTCTAGTGTAACATAACAGCAGGCGAAGTAATGCAATAAGATATCAGCTAATGCAATAACAACTCTCTGCTATTACATAGGGAGGACCACAAAGGGATGGGTTGCTGCCGGGGAAGTATTAGGATGCAACGCAAGACAAGGGATGACTTAGAGGGATGCTAACAATTCACTAAGTGCAGCGATCCTGTTCAACCAATATACAGGAGGAGAAACGTCATCAATTATGGTGTTTCTCCATGTCTGCCAGGGAGATTGGGAAATGTAAAAAGAAAAATGTATAGACTGTCGTTGTTGTTTTTTTTTGGGGGGGGGGGGGTATTGCTAGGAAGTCAGGATTCCCGAAATGACAGAAAGAGGAGAGGGAGGGGGAGAAGTGTGTGTGTGTGTGTGTGTGTGTGTGTGTGTGTGTGTGTGTGTGTGTGTGTGTGTGTGGAGGGAGGGGGGGCGAGTCTGTGACTCGGTGAGGAGGGATGATACTACTTGCCTGCGCGGGCATGGACTTGGCAGCTCCCATGAGGCTGTGCACTGCTTGCTGGCCGCGGGCGCTGTCCTGGCTGGGCTTGAAGTGAGACTGCTGCTGACATTCCAGACAGTTCCTCACAGCCATGGCACACACTGCAGAGAGAGATATTGGAGAGAGAGATATTGGAGAGAGAGAAAGAGAGAATGAGAGTTGCGGTGGATGTATAAATCAAAGAGAATAGGCTGCGTACACATATTTTGAAAATGTCATCGCAGGTGCAGCAAAATGCTTATGTTTCTAGATCCAACAGTGCAGTAATACCTACCAATACACACACATCCAAAAGGAAAGAAATGAAGGAATATCAGAATGAGCCATGTCTGAGTCCGGAATATAAATCTATATGTATATGATGGTGTGTATAGACATTATGAATAGAAAAGGTGTGTAAAGCAGTAATTGTATAGGATGAGCCTTGACTAGAATACAGCATATACATATGAAGTGGGTAAACCTGTATGTAAACATTATTAAAGTGACCAGTGTTCATTGACTATGTACATAGGGCAGCAGTCTCTAAGTTCAGGGCAGGGTACTGGGCGGTGGGTGGTCAGCTAGTAACAGTGTCTAAGTTCAGGGCAGGGTACTGGGCAGTGGGTGGTCAGCTAGTAACAGTGTCTAAGTTCAGGGCAGGGTACTGGGCAGTGGTCAGCTAGTAACAGTGTCTAAGTTCAGGGCAGGGTACTGGGCGGTGGGTGGTCAGCTAGTAACAGTGTCTAAGTTCAGGGCAGGGTACTGGGCGGTGGTCAGCTAGTAACAGTGTCTAAGTTCAGGGCAGGGTACTGGGCGGTGGGTGGTCAGCTAGTAACAGTGTCTAAGTTCAGGGCAGGGTACTGGGCAGTGGTCAGCTAGTAACAGTGTCTAAGTTCAGGGCAGGGTACTGGGCGGTGGTCAGCTAGTAACAGTGTCTAAGTTCAGGGCAGGGTACTGGGCGGTGGTCAGCTAGCGGTCTGATGGCCTGGAGATAGAAGCTGTTTTTCAGTCTCTTGGTCCCAGCTTTGATGAAGCTGTACTGTAACTGCCTTCTAGACGGTAGCGGGGTGAACAGACTGTGGCTGAGGTGCTTGATAATCTTCTTGTCCTTGCTTTCACACTGAGTGCTGAAGATGTCCAGGAGGAAGACACTTCCCCTGGTGAAGAATTGGGCTGGAGAGCACTGTGACTGTGGACAATGCAGTTGTCGTACCAGGCGGTGATAAAGCCTGACAAGATGCTCTCAATGGTGGATCTATAGAAATTTGTGAGGGTCTTAGGGGCCAAGCGGAATTTCTTCAGCCTCCTGAGGTTGAAGAGGCTCTGTTGTACCTTCTTCACCACACTGTCTGTGTGGATGGACCATTTCAGATTGTCAGTGATGTGTACGCTGAGGAACTTTCACCCTCTCCTCTACTGTCCCCTCAATGTGGATGGGGGCGTGCTCTCTCTGCTGTTTCCTGTAGCCCACGATCAGATCCTTCATTGTGTTGACGTTGAGCGAGAGGTTATTTTCTTGGCACCACTCCACCAGGGCCCTCACCTCCTCCCTGTAGGGTGTCTCGTCGTTGTTGGTAATCAGGCCTACTACAGTTGTCATCTGCAAACTTGATGATTGAGTTGGAGGCGTGCGCAGCCACGCAGTCATGGGTGAACAGGAAGTACAGGAGAGGGCTGAGCACGCACCCTTGTGGGGCCCCAGTGTTGAGGATCAGCGTAGTGGAGGTGTTGTTGCCTACCTTCACCACCTGGGGGCGGCCCTTCAGGAAGTCTAGGGGTGAAGTAGTGAGAGAACGAGCAACCAAAAAAGCAAGACAGGAGGAGACAGAGAGAAGCTGAGAGAAGAGAGAATTGGGGAGAGACAGAAAGTGAGAAGTGAGGAGCGGTTGAGAAAGAGAAAGAATTGAACTCTCCAGGAACAAGGTCCAGTCCACCTGGACAACAGCGTTCACCTCTTCCCTCCCTGCTCCCCGAGCCCCAACACTAGTTCACACTGTATCCAAGGTAACACCAGATCTCCCTGTATCCAAGGACACACTAGTTCTCCGTGTATCCAAGGTCACACTAGTTCTCCCTATATCCACGGTCACACTAGTTCTCTCTGTATCCAAGGTCACACTAGTTCTTCGTGTATCCAAGGTCACACTAGTTCTCCCTGTATCCACGGTCACACTAGTTCTCCCTGTATCCACGGTCACACTAGTTCTCCCTGTATCCACGGTCACCCTAGTTCTCCCTGTATCCACGGTCACCCTAGTTCTCCCTGTATCCACGGTCACCCTAGTTCTCCCTGTATCCACGGTCACCCTAGTTCTCCCTGTATCCACGGTCACACTAGTTCTCCCTGTATCCACGGTCACACTAGATCTCCCTATATCCAAGGTCACACTAGTTCTCCCTGTATCCACGGTCACACTAGTTCTCCCTGTATCCAAGGTCACACTAGTTCTCCCTGTATCCAAGGTCACACTAGTTCTCCCTGTATCCAAGGTCACACTAGTTCTCCCTGTATCCAAGGTCACACTAGTTCTCCCTGTATCCAAGGTCACACTAGTTCTCCCTGTATCCAAGGTCACACTAGTTCTAACTGTATCCACGGTCACACTAGATCTCCCTGTATCTACGGTCACACTAGTTCTCCCTGTATCCACGGTCACACTAGTTCTCCCTGTATCCAAGGTCACACTAGTTCTCCCTGTATCCAAGGTCACACTAGTTCTCCCTGTATCCAAGGTCACACTAGTTCTCCCTGTATCCAAGGTCACACTAGATCTCCCTGTATCTATAGTCACACTAGATCTCCCTGTATCCAAGGTCACACTAGTTCTCCCTGTATCCACGGTCACACTAGTTCTCCCTGTATCCACGGTCACACTAGATCTCCCTGTATCCACGGTCACACTAGTTCTTCCTGTATCCAAGGTCACACTAGTTCTCCCTGTATCCAAGGTCACACTAGTTCTCCCTGTATCCAAGGTCACACTAGTTCTCCCTGTATCCAAGGTCACACTAGATCTCCCTGTATCTATAGTCACACTAGATCTCCCTGTATCCAAGGTCACACTAGTTCTCCCTGTATCCACGGTCACACTAGTTCTCCCTGTATCCACGGTCACACTAGATCTCCCTGTATCCACGGTCACACTAGTTCTTCCTGTATCCAAGGTCACACTAGTTCTCCCTGTATCCAAGGTCACACTAGTTCTCCCTGTATCCAAGGTCACACTAGATCTCCCTGTATCTATAGTCACACTAGATCTCCCTGTATCCAAGGTCACACTAGTTCTCCCTGTATCCACGGTCACACTAGTTCCCTCTGTATCCACGGTCACACTAGATCTCCCTGTATCCACGGTCACACTAGATCTCCCTGTATCCAAGGTCACACTAGATCTCCCTGTATCTACAGTCACACTAGTTCTCCCTGTATCCAAGGTCACACTAGATCTCCCTGTATCTACAGTCACACTAGTTCTCCCTGTATCCACGGTCACACTAGATCTCCCTGTATACACGGTCACACTAGTTCTCCCTGTATCTACGGTCACACAAGATCTCCCTGTATCTAGGGTCACACTAGATCTCCCTGTATCCACGGTCACACTAGATCTCACTGTATCTACGGTCACACTAGATCTCCCTGTATCCACGGTCACACTAGATCTCACTGTATCCACGGTCACAATAGTTTTCACTGTATCTAAGGTCACACTAGTTCTCCCTGTATCCAAGGTCACACTAGATCTCCCTGTATCAAAGGTCACACTAGTTCTCCCTGTATCCAAGGTCACACTAGTTCTAACTGTATCCAAGGTCACACTAGTTCTCACTGTATCCAAACCCTGCATGGGGTTCATTCAATATTGGATGACAATGGTACCTCACTGCATGTGGGTCTTGCCTGGGAAACAAACTACCTCACAGAACATGAGGTAAAATATCCACTGTTTGATAACTTCAGGTAGGTTTCTGGCTCCTACCAAGGGGGCTTGTTATTTAATATGATATATTGCGGTGCTATATTGCCGCTTTTGATTTTTCTTTTAGCCCCTCCTTCATTTCTGTATTTGACAACTGACAAATGTCATTTCTGAACCGTCTAAATTAGAGGTGGAAGTATTTCATCTGGAATGGTCTGGAGTTTTACATTAAGGCCTTCAGGAGAGGCAGTGTGTTTGTTTGTGTGCCTGTGTGTTTTTGTGTGTGCCCGTGTGTGTGTGCCCGTGTGTGTGTGTGCCCGTGTGTGTGTGTGCCCGTGTGTGTGTGTGCCCGTGTGTGTGTGTGTGCCCGTGTGTGTGTGTGTGTGTGTGTGTGTGTGTGTGTGTGTGTGCCCGTGTGTGTGTGTGTGTGTGTGCCCGTGTGTGTTTGTGCCCGTGTGTGTGCCCGTGTGTGTGTGTGCCCGTGTGCGTGTGTGCCCGTGTGTGTGTGTGTGCCCGTGTGTGTGTGTGTGCCCGTGTGTGTGTGTGTGCCCGTGTGTGTGTGTGTGCCCGTGTGTGTGTGTGCCCGTGTGTGTGTGTGTGCCCGTGTGTGTGTGTGCCCGTGTGTGTGTGTGCCCGTGTGTGTGTGTGTGCCCGTGTGTGTGTGTGCCCGTGTGTGTGTGTGTGCCCGTGTGTGTGTGTGTGCCCGTGTGTGTGTGTGTGTGTGTGTGTGTGCCCGTGTGTGTGTGTGTGTGTGCCCGTGTGTGTGTGTGTGTGTGCCCGTGTGTGTGTGTGTGTGCGCGTGTGTGTGTGTGTGTGCCCGTGTGTGTGTGTGTGTGTGCCCGTGTGTGTGTGTGTGTGCCCGTGTGTGTGTGTGTGTGTGTGCCCGTGTGTGTGTGTGTGTGCCCGTGTGTGTGTGCCTGTGTGTGTGTGCCTGTGTGTGTGTGCCTGTGTGTGTGTGCCTGTGTGCATGTCTGTGTGTGCCTGTGTGCATGTCTGTGTGTAAGTTCCCCCTTGAAACCTTGTTACAGTCTACCCAAATCAGATTACTGCACCAGCAACAGGGAAAGAATACCTCATCAAAAATTAATCTCATAACGGCAGCTCTCTAAAAGCAGGCATTTGCTACGACAGCATCACTCTCTCCACCGAGCTCCCCACCAATGAGAATGGCCGTTGGGATAAGCCCAGAAAAAAAAGAACGCGACTGGATATCAGCTGAACAAGGTGGCGTACAGGGCGACCATTTTGTTTACGACCTAGTTTGTAAGGAGTATTTAAAAGCAAAAATGGATACCAGAGCACGGCCCATTACCCAAATGGAGCAGATGGTTTAAATCACCATGCATAGTCTTACTGTACTAGGGAGCTTAGGAGTTGGATGAGGGGTGGGTTGGAGGTTGGATAAGGTGGTTGGTGTAATGTAGTGCCTGAATAAAATGAATAATGTAAAGCATTTGAAGTATATTTTATTCAGCTAGCAGAGCAGGGGTCTAGCCGTGTCACGGAGCTGTCACTGGGTTACTTTAATAGACTGGAACATGAGGCAGAGAAAGAGAGAGAGGCAGCCTAGGGCTACAGCCAGGGCCATTACGGGGGAATCGACTAATCATAGGCGGCCATTTTAGAGTGTTGCAGCGCAAAGGGGTTATAATAACAAGATAAGAGAGGGCTGCTACGAGCCAAGAGAGAGAGAGCGAGAAAGAGAGAGGCTATATACGGAGAGCTTTGGCAGCTCAGGCTGCTATTAGAGTCTACTGCAGTCTGATATAGAGGGGGATTGATAAAAAGAGGTGAATGAGGAGGAAAAGGGTGAGAAAAGGAGGAAGTGAATGAAGGAGGAAGTGAAGAGACGAGGAAAAGAGGGAAACAAGAAGGGAGGATATGTAAAGAACAGAACAGGAAGAGAAGATGGGAAATGGGGAGAGGAGATGACCAGAAGGGATGGAGGAGGAGAGAGAGGCAGAGGTTCTTCCATACGTACCCAGACGGAGACTCTGTCTGAGGATACCGCCAGAGGACATGTTCTTCTCAGCCTCGATCTCGGTGAAGTTGAGGGAGGAGGCGAAGATCAGAACATCCACCAGGTTGATGAGGCGCTGCAGGAAGGTGACTGAGGCCTCCACCGACAGACCCTGGGACGGCTCAATGTTCTCCAGATCATGCTGAGGAGAAGAAGAGGGACAAACACCACCATCACTAGCATCATTACTGTCAAATACAAACTAAATTATGACATGTAGCTATTAGTCAACGAAGGGACCATGTTTGGTAAGAAAGGGAAATGGTTGAGCAACATTCATTTCAGATTTCAATCAGATTAAATCCTCATTGAATTCAATCCCGTCTTTGAATCTAATTATATGATGGAATTGACCCCTGCTGTAGCCACAGCCACCAGTCCATACTGGACATTGATTCCAGTGTATATTGTAAAGGGAGTGGTATGGAGGGGAGACAGAGGACCACAGGTCCATCAGGGTTTATGTTATACTGGAGTGCTTCTGTCACTGGGGTCAGACAGTACAAAAACACACTAACCATGTTAGCACTGGCCAACTGTAGTCTAATGTGATTTGAGAAAGGTCATCGGAGATGGATGGACAGGGATAACCTCCTGTGGGTGGCCATACACATACCAGACACAGACAGACAGACAGAGACAGACAGAGACAGAGACACAGACAGACAGACAGAGACAGACAGAGACAGAGACAGAGACACAGACAGAGACACAGACAGAGACACAGACAGACAGAGACAGACAGAGACAGACAGACAGAGAGACAGAGACAGACAGACAGACACAGACAGAGACAGACAGACAGACACACAGACAGACAGACAGACAGAGACAGACAGACAGACAGAGACAGAGACAGAGACAGACAGACAGAGACAGACAGAGACAGACAGAGACAGACACAGACAGAGACAGACAGACAGACAGAGACAGAGACAGAGACAGACAGAGACAGACAGAGACAGAGACAGAGACGGACAGACAGAGACAGACACAGACAGAGACAGACAGACAGAGACAGAGACAGACACAGACACAGACAGAGACAGAGACAGACAGAGACAGAGACAGACAGAGACAGAGACAGACAGAGACAGAGACAGACAGACAGACAGACAGAGACAGACAGAGACAGACAGAGACAGACAGAGACAGACAGAGACAGACCGACACAGACAGACTGACACAGACAGACAGAGACAGACCGACACAGACAGACAGAGACAGACCGACACAGACAGACAGAGACAGACCGACACAGACAGACCGACAGAGACAGACAGAGACAGACCGACAGAGACAGACAGAGACAGACAGAGACAGACCGACAGAGAGAGACAGACCGACACAGACAGACCGACACAGACCGACAGAGACAGACAGAGACAGACCGACACAGACAGAGACCGACACAGACAGAGACCGACACAGACAGAGACCGACACAGACAGAGACCGACACAGACAGAGACCGACACAGACAGAGACCGACACAGACAGAGACCGACACAGACAGAGACCGACACAGACAGAGACCGACACAGACAGAGACCGACACAGACAGAGACCGACACAGACAGACAGAGACCGACAGAGACAGACAGAGACCGACAGAGACAGACAGACCGACAGAGACAGACAGACCGACAGAGACAGACCGACAGAGAAAGACTGACAGAGAAAGACCGACAGACCGACAGAGACAGACCGACAGACAGACTGACACACAGACACACAGAGACAGACAGAGACAGACACACAGAGACAGACACACAGAGAGACAGAGACAGAGACACACACACAGAGAGACACACACAGAGAGACAGAGACAGACACAAACAGAGAGCCAGAGACAGACACACACAGAGAGACAGAGACAGACACACACAGAGAGACAGAGACAGACACATACAGAGACAGAGACAGACACACACAGAGACAGAGACAGACACAACATCAAGACAGACCGACACAACATCAAGACAGACCGACACAACAGCCAGACAGACCGACACAACAGCCAGACAGACCGACACAACAGCCAGACAGACCGACACAACAGCCAGACAGACCGACACAGACATACACAACAGCCAGACAGACAGTGTCTCTCACTGAGGAGGATGTGGCAGCAGAAAGCAGGGGCAGGATGCCTCCACAGGCCATGATGAGGTTGTCCACCACCTGAGAGATGAGGTGCACTGTGTTGTGGACAAACACCACATTCTCACTGCTGTTCACAAAGTCCATCACCGTCTTAGTGGAGTGACTGGGAGAGAGGAGTCAGGCACAAATTACACAGAGGTACATAGAAGCTAAACATTATAACCATTGAATCAATGTACAACACAATCAATGCCTTCAGCGCCTTCAGAATGTATGCATACCCCTTGACATATTCCACATTTTGTTGTGTTACAGCCTGAATTTAAAATTGATCAAATATATTTTTCCCATCACCCATCTAGACACAATATCCTATATAGACAAACGGATTTTTTTTTTTTTTTAGAAATGTTTCCTAATTTATTGAAAATGAAATACAGAAATATCTAATTGACATAAGTATTCACACTCCTGAGTCAACACTTTGTAGAAGCACCTTTGGCAGTGATTACAGCTATGAGTCTTTCTGGGTAAGTCTCTAAGAGCTTTGCACACCTGAATTGTACAACATTTGCCCATTATTCTTTTCAAAATTATTCAAGCTCTGTCAAGTTGGTTGTTGATCATTGCTAGACAACCATTTTCAGGTCTTAACATAGATTACCATAGCTCTATTCTGTTGAAGTTTTTTTTCAACCCATATTTTACATGGTAAGTGGACTGAGAGCACATTCTCATTTACAGCAACGACCCAGAGATCAGAATGTTTGCAGGATAGACTATTTTTTGTTGTAAGTTAGTGAGTTGGAAAGTCGCCTGTCCGCCAACCATTCTAGTGTTAGAAATCAGATCAAACTGCTACGCAATTCTCCATGTATTTCAACCAATTCCCCTCCTTTACCTCCTCCACATCTGCACGTCAGTCTCGATGGAGAAGAGCAGGTCTGTGAGCAGGCGCTGGTGCATGTGAGACCAACGGAACTCTGGAATACGGAACATGGTGGAGCGGGCGGAGGAGCCGCTCTCATTGGCCTGGCCTCCTGAGGCACCGGCTGCACCCGCGTCGCCCTGAGGAACTTCCTGTGGTACAGCACTCAGGACAGTTAGCAGCAGCATTAGCATTAGCCATATATATATATATATATATAAACAGGATGAGCTTAAGCTAAGGAGTAGCTGTCTTCAGCATTAGCCATATAAATATAAACAGGATTAGCTTTGGCTTTAGCATTAGCCATATAAATTTAAACAGGATTAGCTTTGGCTTTAGCATTAGCCATATAAATATAAACAGGATTAGCTTTGGCTTTAGCATTAGCCATATAAATATAAACAGGATTAGCTTTGGCTTTAGCATTAGCCATATAAATATAAACAGGATTAGCTTTGGCTTTAGCATTAGCCATATAAATATAAACAGGAAAGCATTAGCCATATAAATATAAACAGGATTAGCTTTGGCTTTAGCATTAGCCATATAAATATAAACAGGATTAGCTTTGGCTTTAGCATTAGCCATATAAATATAAACAGGATTAGCTAAAGCCATATAGCCATACCCACGTACATACTGTATATTATAAAGCACTTTTCGTCAAAGACACAAGACCAGTAAAGACACAAGACCAGTAAATAGATGAAGCAGTGATGACATACAGGTGTGGAGGTCTCCTTTAGAGCCAGTCTCTCTGTGTCTGAGGCCACACTGGACACATCCAGCCTGGCAATGTGGATCTCTTTGGTCTTGGTGGCAGAGCCAGGGCCCTCTGCTGCACTGTCTTTCCCTGCCTCCATAGCAGTATCAGTGGCTACCTTCGGAGAGGTTTCAGTCCTGCTGCTGGGGGCCTCTGTGGCCCCTAAGGCCTGTGGGGCTTCTGGCTGGACCACCTTGGTGCCGGGGGCCTCTGCTGGTGCTCCAGCCTGTGAGGTGTGAGATTTAGAGACAGCGGCTCCTACTGCTGCTGGTGGTAGTATGGCCTCCAGGGCTGTAGGGCCCGATGTTGTGGACTCTAAAGGCTGCCGTGCTGGCTCCGTGCTGGTGGGGTCGGTGCCTGGTGCAGACGGGTCAAGGTCAATCTCCTCCATTTTAGGGGGTTGTGTCTGACTCTCCTCAGGTACAGAAGCAGGTGGTGTAGCTTGACTTTCCACTGCTGACTTTGTGACCTCGGCAACACTCTCCTCTTCCTTCTCCTTTCCAGTTTTAACCTCCGTCTTGATCTCCTCTGCTTTAACCTCATCCATCTTCTCCTCCTCCTCAACTACAACCTCCTCTGTCTTCACCTCCTCTTCCTCCTTCTCTTCCTCCTCTCCACCAGCGGCGGAGACAAAAGAGGATTCCTCCATGCTGTCGTCGGTGGAGCTGGGTCGGACCTGGTCACTGACTGACTGGACCGCTGACCCCTCCGCCACACTGCCCTCCTGGCAGGCCGAGATGGCAGCAGAGACCTGTTCCTTCGGTTGCTTTGCCAGTTCCGGTTCCTTGGGTTCGTTCAGGGAATCTTCAGACATAAGAACTTTGGAGGCTTTGCAGCTGTGCGTTTCTGACCCCTTCTCTCCATCCGTTTGAGGTCTTACTACTTTGTCGGTATTAGATGTTTTCGCATCGTCGCTTGTTTCTGATTTAGCCACCTTCGCATCTTCAGTTCCTGGCCTGGTCGCTTCGTCTGTTTCAGCTGTGCTCGCTGCTGCAGCTTCATCAGTTTTGTCTGTGGCTGTCTCAGTCTCAGCCTCAACGGTCTTACTGCTGACTTGATCCCCAGTCAGTTTAGCTTCAGTCTCCTGTGGAGTAGCTTCAGCTCTGTCACCAGCACCTCCTCTCTGATCCTCAGAGATCTGATTCTGGACCTGCTGTAGTTCCTCCTCCTCCTCAGCTCTGGCCAGCATGTTGGACACAGTTATGGGTGCTTGACCCCTCTGACTTCTATCTCCTTCTCTCTCTGGAGGGCTGGGGGTGGAGGCAGATGCTGAGGTTGCTGAGGGAGGGGTAGTGTTGGGGGACTCCTGGTTCTGGGGGACCCCCTCTGGGTCAATGGTGAGCTCGATCACGGTGGAGGGGGCAGTCTCCTCCCCCTGATCCCTGTTGGTCCGGAGCTGGCCCAGAATCTCAGAGTCTCGGCTGGCCCCGGAAATGGTCCGGATACCAGCCACATCGCCCTCGGAGCCCAGTCTCTGGTACTGACGGAACATACGGGCCAGGTTCTCCTTGTGCTGCTCAAAGGTCACCTGCAAACATAAACAACAAACAAAGCAAAGCGTTAGCTTCATTTGACAGGCGCCATGTGGGGCCTTACAACAAACTTTAGTCCAGATTTTAGCTACATCGATAATATATTTTTTACATTTTAGTAATTTATCCAAACCGACTTACAGGAGCAATTTGGGTTAAGTGCCTTGCTCAAGGGCACATCGATAGATTTTTCAATTCACCGGCTCGGGGAGTCGAACCAGTGACCTTTCGGGTTACTGGCCCAATGCTCTTAACCACTAGGCTAGCTGCCACCCCCATTGCCTGAGGGTCAGTGACAGAGTATCATCTCGTCACCATCTGGGCGTCAATAGAGGACAATTATCTGCTGTGGCATTTGAGGAAGAGACCATCACCAATCCATGTTATCAGTCATAGATGAGTTAGTAGATACTGTAAAGTGTGTCTGCCAGTTGAACAGCGTCCGTGTGTCATCGGCAAATCACCACTCTTCTAATTTAAAGCTCTGCATTAAATCACTGTGGCTCTGAGGACAGAAAGTCAAAGGGGAGTAAAGAGGGAGAAAATATATCCAAACTAGATCATTTACGCTGCTTTTAACTAAGAACATTTAGAGACCGAGAGAGACGAGAGAGACCGAGAGAGACAGAGAGAGAGAGAGAGAGACAGAGAGAGACAGAGAGAGACAGAGAGAGACAGAGAGAGACAGAGAGAGACAGAGAGAGACCGAGAGAGACAGAGAGAGACAGAGAGAGACAGAGAGAGACAGAGAGACCGAGAGAGACCGAGAGAGACAGAGACCGAGAGAGAGAGACAGAGACCGAGAGAGAGAGACAGAGACCGAGAGAGAGAGACAGAGACCGAGAGAGAGAGACAGAGACCGAGAGAGACAGACAGAGACCGAGAGAGAGAGACAGAGACCGAGAGAGACAGACAGAGACCGAGAGAGACAGACAGAGACCGAGAGAGACAGACAGAGACCGAGAGAGACAGACAGAGACCGAGAGAGACAGACAGAGACCGAGAGAGACAGACAGAGACCGAGAGAGACAGACAGAGACCGAGAGAGACAGACAGAGACCGAGAGAGACAGACAGAGACCGAGAGAGACCGAGAGAGACCGAGAGAGACCGAGAGAGACCGAGAGAGACAGAGAGAGACAGAGAGAGACAGAGACCGAGAGAGACCGAGAGAGACAGAGAGAGACAGAGAGAGACAGAGAGAGACAGAGAGAGACAGAGAGAGACAGAGACCGAGAGAGACCGAGAGAGACCGAGAGAGAGAGAGAGACAGAGACCGAGAGAGAGAGACAGAGACCGAGAGAGAGAGACAGAGACCGAGAGAGACAGACAGAGACCGAGAGAGACAGACAGAGACCGAGAGAGACAGACAGAGACCGAGAGAGACAGACAGAGACCGAGAGAGACAGACAGAGACCGAGAGAGACAGACAGAGACCGAGAGAGACAGACAGAGACCGAGAGAGAGAGACAGAGACCGAGAGAGACAGACAGAGACCGAGAGAGACAGACAGAGACAGACAGAGACCGAGAGAGACAGAGAGAGACAGAGAGAGACAGAGAGAGACAGAGAGAGACAGAGAGAGAGACAGAGAGAGACAGAGAGAGACAGAGAGCGAGAGAGACAGACAGAGACCGAGAGAGAGACAGACAGAGACCGAGAGAGACAGACAGAGACCGAGAGAGACAGACAGAGACCGAGAGAGACAGACAGAGACCGAGAGAGACAGACAGAGACCGAGAGAGACAGACAGAGACCGAGAGAGACAGACAGAGACAGAGACCAGAGACAGAGACAGAGAGAGACAGAGAGAGACAGAGAGAGACAGAGAGACAGAGAGACAGAGACCGAGAGAGACAGAGACCGAGAGAGACAGAGACCAGAGAGAGACAGAGAGACAGAGACGAGAGAGACAGAGAGACAGAGACCGAGAGAGACAGAGACCGAGAGAGACAGAGACCGAGAGAGGAGAGACCGAGAGAGACAGAGACAGAGACAGAGACCGAGAGAGACAGACAGAGACCGAGAGAGACAGACAGAGACCGAGAGAGACAGACAGAGACCGAGAGAGACAGACAGAGACAGAGAGAGACAGACAGAGACCGAGAGAGACAGACAGAGACAGAGAGAGACAGAGAGAGACAGAGAGAGACAGAGAGAGACAGAGAGAGACAGAGAGAGACAGAGAGAGACAGAGACCGAGAGAGACAGAGACCGAGAGAGACAGAGACCGAGAGAGACAGAGAGAGACAGAGACCGAGAGAGACAGAGAGAGACAGAGACCGAGAGAGACAGAGACCGAGAGAGACAGAGACCGAGAGAGACAGAGACCGAGAGAGACAGAGACCGAGAGAGACAGAGACCGAGAGAGACAGACAGAGACCGAGAGAGACAGACAGAGACCGAGAGAGACAGACAGAGACCGAGAGAGACAGACAGAGACCGAGAGAGACAGACAGAGACCGAGAGAGACAGACAGAGACAGAGAGAGACCGAGAGAGACCGAGAGAGACCGAGAGAGACCGAGAGAGACCGAGAGAGACAGAGAGAGACAGAGAGAGACAGAGAGAGACAGAGAGAGACAGAGAGAGACAGAGAGAGACAGAGAGAGACAGAGACAGAGACCGAGAGAGACAGAGAGAGACAGAGACCGAGAGAGACAGAGACCGAGAGAGACAGAGACCGAGAGAGACCGAGAGAGACAGAGACCGAGAGAGACAGAGAGAGACAGAGACCGAGAGAGACAGAGAGAGACAGAGACCGAGAGAGACAGAGACCGAGAGAGACAGAGACCGAGAGAGACAGAGACCGAGAGAGACAGAGACCGAGAGAGACAGAGAGAGACCGAGAGAGACAGAGAGAGACAGAGAGAGACAGAGAGAGACAGAGACCGAGAGAGACCGAGAGAGACAGAGAGAGACAGAGACCGAGAGAGACAGATACCGAGAGAGACAGAGAGAGACAGAGACCGAGAGAGACAGAGAGAGACAGAGACCGAGAGAGACAGAGACCGAGAGAGACAGAGACCGAGAGAGACAGAGACCGAGAGAGACAGAGACCGAGAGAGACAGAGACCGAGAGAGACAGAGACCGAGAGAGACAGAGACCGAGAGAGACAGAGACCGAGAGAGGCCGAGAGAGACAGAGGCCGAGGGAGAGAGGCCGAGAGAGACAGAGGCCGAGAGAGACAGAGAGAGACAGAGGCCGAGAGAGACAGAGAGAGACAGAGGCCGAGAGAGACAGAGGCCGAGAGAGACAGAGGCCGAGAGAGACAGAGGCCGAGAGAGACAGAGGCCGAGAGAGACAGAGGCCGAGAGAGACAGAGGCCGAGAGAGACAGAGGCCGAGAGAGACAGAGGCCGAGAGAGACAGAGGCCGAGAGAGACAGAGGCCGAGAGAGACAGAGACCGAGAGAGACAGAGACCGAGAGAGACCGAGACCGAGAGAGACCGAGACCGAGAGAGACAGAGACCGAAAGAGACCGAGAGAGACAGAGACAGAGAGAGACCGAGACCGAGAGAGACCGAGAGAGACAGAGACCGAGAGAGACCGAGAGAGACAGAGACCGAGAGAGACCGAGAGAGACAGAGACCGAGAGAGACCGAGAGAGACAGAGACCGAGAGAGACCGAGAGAGACAGAGACCGAGAGAGACCGAGAGAGACGAGAGAGACCGAGAGAGACCGAGAGAGACAGAGACCGAGAGAGACAGAGACCGAGAGAGACAGAGAGAGACCGAGAGAGACCGAGAGAGACCGAGAGAGACAGAGACCGAGAGAGACAGAGACCGAGAGAGATAGAGAGAGACAGAGGCCGAGAGAGACAGAGAGAGACAGAGGCCGAGAGAGACAGAGGCCGAGAGAGACAGAGGCCGAGAGAGAGAGAGACCGAGAGAGACAGAGACCGAGAGAGACAGAGACCGAGAGAGACCGAGACCGAGAGAGACCGAGACCGAGAGAGACCGAGACCGAGAGAGACCGACCGAGAGAGACCGAGACCGAGAGAGACCGAGACCGAGAGAGACCGAGAGAGACAGAGACCGAGACCGAGAGAGACAGAGACCGAGAGAGACAGAGACCGAGAGAGACAGAGCCCGAGAGAGACAGAGAGAGACAGAGACCGAGAGAGACAGAGACCGAGACCGAGAGAGACAGAGAGAGACAGAGACCGAGACCGAGAGAGACAGAGACCGAGAGAGACCGAGACAGACCGAGAGAGACCGAGAGAGACAGAGACCGAGAGACCGAGAGACACAGAGACACAGAGACACAGAGACACAGAGACACAGAGACACAGAGACACAGAGACACAGAGACACAGACACACAGAGACACAGACACACAGACACACAGACACACAGACACACAGACACACAGACACACAGACAGAGAGAGTATTTGTAATTAATTAGGCGTTAGTCATTAATGTTCTAAATTAGATGGCTACAAGGCTGGTCATTAATCTTCTGGTACTGGGTTGGCTGTGATTGTTAATCCATATCTGTTTTCTCAGAGGAGAAAAGAGGCCTTTCTAAACGCACCGATAGTAACGGAATTCTCTCTCCGGTTTAATGATCACAGTCTAGTGACTCAGCCTTCTCCTCCCTCCTCACCGATAGTAACTGAATTCTCTCTCCGGTTTAACGATCACAGTCTAGTGACTCAGCCTTCTCCTCCCTCCTCACCGATAGTAACGGCCTTCTCTCTCCGGTTTAACGATCACAGTCTAGTGACAGCCTTCTCCTCCCTCCTCACCGATAGTAACGGAATTCTCTCTCCGGTTTAACGATCACAGTCTAGTGACTCAGCCTTCTCCTCCCTCCTCACCGATAGTAACGGCCTTCTCTCTCCGGTTTAACGATCACAGTCTAGTGACTCAGCCTTCTCCTCCCTCCTCACCGATAGTAACGGCCTTCTCTCTCAGGTTTAACGATCACAGTCTAGTGACAGCCTTCTCCTCCCTCCTCACCGATAGTAACGGAATTCTCTCTCTGGTTTAACGATCACAGTCTAGTGACTTAGCCTTCTCCCTCCTCACCGATAGTAACGGAATTCTCTCTCAGGTTTAACGATCACAGTCTAGTGACTTAGCCTTCTCCTCCCTCCTCACCGATAGTAACGGAATTCTCTCTCAGGTTTAACGATCACAGTCTAGTGACTTAGCCTTCTCCTCCCTCCTCACCGATAGTAACGGCCTTCTCTCTCCGGTTTAACGATCACTCTAGTGACTTAGCCTTCTCCCCCCCTCCCCATTAGTTTCTGCTTCATTTGACATTTAGCATTTTTTACCAATTAAAAACATGCTGCATTGCATTCAACGTAGAGCAGTATGACCATATGGAAACAACACTGGAGGGGTTAGTCAGTGGAATAACGTCACACTGCGATGCAGTACATTAAAATGATGCATGTTGGCCTTAAATGGGTTTCTATAAAGATTGAATTACCATTAGAATGGGAGTACTGTACTGTATTTAAAACAGTGGTTAGCATAGAGCTACGATAAGAGACCAGCAGCACTGGGTGGCCAAGGCATCAGTTTAGCCAATCTGGTCTAATTTAATTCTAGTCCACGTCTTGGTTAAGGGTATGGAACATTTTTATGGTAGTGTAGGAAAACAGTGCAGGCTATTCTAACCTGACAGCTATTAGCTGGACGCGCTGTCATTAGACAAATCATACAACGCTGCAAATTGACCTTACAAACAGCATTTTAAACAAAAATAAATGACAACCTGAAAAAAAACATAAGTTATCAAATTTCAATATCCCTCTAAACACCCCACCTGTAAACAAACTCCAATCTCATTTCAACTCAATATAATACAAACTGACATCACAACGCAGACCAATCTGAAACCTGAATGCAATGCAGGGTTTGGCTGCAGTCCTCCATCCTTCTCTTAGTCCATTTAACAACTGTCCAGAGATCAGTCTGGGCCTCAGACCGCAGGCTGTGTGGTGTGAGGCTGGGTGGCTCACCACTGGTCCAGGGAGACCCACTATAGCAGATTAGGACCTGGGAGGCCCATTGAGATCAATAGATGGGCGGCGACCACAAAACAAAGAGGAAATGGGGAAAGCCAGCGCGGCTCTAATCCAATTAGCTAAATGCAATTCCTCCCTCCTCCCAAATCAATGTCGTCTGTCTCTGCCTGCCGCAGTCCTGCCTGGACGGAACCCTGGACAGAACTCTTCCTTTCACTGATTCACTCTCTCTTTCTCCTCCCTCGCCCACTTTCTTTTTCTTGTTCTCCCTTTCTCTCTCTCCTTTCCTAGATCCTTTTCCCCTGATCATGTGAAGCAGGAATCCGAGCAGAGCACTGACTGGTGATGTCTTCGGGAACCAGAAGGGCGTCCATTAAGACCACATGGTTAAGGACAGCCAGACAGTTACATTGTCCTCCTATAGCTCACACAGTTGTGTTCCCAAGCTATGGGACAGAGTACACAGGTGGGCCAGGTAATATGTAGATATCCCAATAACTCCCACTGCTCAGCCTCTGCACTGTGGAACTTCTATACAATACACACTAAACCTACAGTTTACCCTATGAGAAGTCCTGTAGACCATATTGTGTGTGTGTGTGTGTGTGTGTGTGTGTGTGTGTGCGTAGCCCTGGTCAATGTTCTCCATGTCCTGTACTTCCCTCTCCTTTGTGGAGTTGTCGATGTGTCCATCTCTGCATTAAGGCTGAACAATAGAGAGAGTCTAGAGGCTACATCTCAACATGTTGAGTCTCAATACTGGGAGGCTTTGTACTGTGGATCCATACTCCCTTGTGTCTTGTGAACTGCTGCTAGTAGAGAACTAGCGTCCACATTAGAGTAAACACACAGTTTGTAATGTGTACAAGCGGCTATTGATCTAATAAAAGGCTACAAATAGACATGATTCAAACAGGGCGATATCTGAAAGCCTCATCTGGCTTCTTCTGCTTCACAAGCACTCCTGCACTAATGTCTCTTCACCTGGTAATGTCTGATGCCATCATTTCCACAAGCTGGATGCTACAGAGAAGCTGACTGTTGACGCTAGAAGGATACGAAGTCCTTCACACACTGATGACTGATTTAGAAATCTTCCTCAAATCCAACTCATTTGTGTGCAGAGCTGGGAGAAAGGCATCGTGTGTGTGTGTGTGTGTGTGTGTGTGTGTGTGTGTGTGTGTGGTGTCAGCAGGCCCACCTGCAGAAACATCTGCCGGTCTGCTCACACTGCAGCACAAAGCCTGCTGCTGCTCTGGCTCAGATAAAGGACACACACATTTGTGTACACACATGGCGCGCGCACACACACTAACATATTTGTTCCTTCATACAGAAAGGTGTGCATTCATCATACTTTTCATACACATGTGCACTCACCCCACACAACCAACAGTTACACACAGGCGTGACCTTTGACTGCACACACACACACACACACAGGATCTGCCAGACGGTCATACATGTCCAATTGCAACTAAAGTCACCCAGCAGGTCCCAGTGGTCCAATCACATCATTTCATATTATCCCAGGTGACCAATCAGGAGTCTGCAGCAGACTACAGGGAGATCTGGAAGCCACCTGAACTGGTGTCATCTAGACTAGTGCTGCTTTAGCTCAGTCTGGGCAGGCAAGGAAAGATGGAAGTGATTTCTGAAAATCTCCCTCTATCGCCCCCATGTTAAATATACTGTAGTACAGTTCATGTACCCCACTACTGTAAATACTGATGCAGGATGAAAACCCGGTCTTCTCCACCACTGACGTATACAGGTTTGGTCATTATGATTAAAAAGAGGCTCGAAGTGAAATGTCTCGTATCACCTTATTTCACCAGAATTATAGATTTGAAAAGCAGCATTACATCAGAGAGAGGTGATTTCACTGTAATAATATAAGTGATACATCAGTGAAACGGGATTCAGTGTATAATAACAACGTAATTTTGGTGGGAAATGTATAAATTAATTCATTCAATTTTCATAAAAATTCACATTAGAAACAAAGGCCCTTCTTTTTAATTGCGTAATGTATACAATGTGTTCCAAACTGCATATAAATAATGAAATGGATAGAGGCCTAGATGCATAGCAGAAGGTGTGTGTATACAGTATGTAGATACTTCTGAATGTGTGTCTGTATCTATCAGAATGCTCCCGGTGGGCTGGTTAAATTGATGAGGCCTTGTTTCTCTGATTGTTGAGGTGCAGCTCAGGATGAATATTCAATGTGTTCAGGCTTTCTAGAAACCTCAGAGCGAAGGAGGAGACAATATGTGTGGGTAGAGGGAGAGAGTGGTAGACACACACACACACACACACACACACACACACTGCAGCCGTGGGAGGAGAGCAACAGTGACAAACAGCTCTGGTGCTACAGAGGTGGCAGGAAATCTATCAAACCGGACAATAAAATTGCAATTGAGTTTCTCCAGGTTTTTTTTTATAGCAAATGCATGTATCTGGATGGCTAGTGCCCGCCGCACCTACCCAATTCAAAGCCTGCATGGGACCCTCTGTGTGTGTGTGTGTGTGTGTGTGGTGCTGTTTTTAGATTAGTGCTGGGGCACTGTAAACAGAGCTAAGCAGCAAGAGCATTAATCTTGTGCAATTATGGGAAAAGGGCAATTACCATCTGTCCAGTACTGAAGAGAATGATCAACTCCTTTACTCAGGCACACACGTTTCTGCACAGCGGCTGGTATGGCAGTGTCGTAAAGTGGAACTACAGAGCAGCGTGTGATTGTGGCCATGTGCAACGTGCTACAGCAATAAGCTCGAGGCGACACACAACCCTAAACACACTAGGTGTTATTTACAAATAAACAGTCACTTTGGGTTGATTTTGTACCGCACAGGACTGATGTCAATTGGACAAGCCTATGACTTTTAACATGTGTCTTCGCATCCGCTCCCAGCTAATTTAAAAGTGTAATGTTTCTGCAAAACTATTCTTTAATATACAATATATCAATAAATGTGAAGAATCATTCATGGTGTGCTTTTATGGAAAAAATGAAATTTCTTAAAGGTCTCATTAATAAATGCTTGATTTGATTTGATGATTTGATTTGTATTTACTGTTGGTCTACAGTGTAGAAAGCAATAATCGTGATTTGATGTTTAAGCTTGTGTAAAACTCTGAAGTGAAATAGTCCTTATCATTTGTCTATGAACAGCTTTAGTACAAAATTACATCACAAAAAGGAAATTACTGAAAAATGCCTGTCACGATATGACTTAAAGTCCCAAAGGCAAAAATGCAGAAACGTCAGCAGAACCATTTGGAACAGTGATGTCACTTTGTAGCTTTCTTTGATTGTTTTTTTTCCACGTCTCCACAACTACATATTTACTCAGCACTGTCCTTACCAATTATATGAGAAATCCTTCAGTCAGATATGATACTAGAGACACAGTTATTTTTTCGAATACAACCTTTAGGTTGGGTACACACGGACAGGCTTGAGGTTTTGGTCTCGCAAATACTGTGCAACCAAGCCAACCAACTTCAGTCCTCAGGAGAGAGAAAGAGCCAAATGGTGTAACTGTGCCCCCTAGTGGCCTTTATCCATCACTACATCCTCAGAACTCCATAGACATCCACCTCAAAACAAAAAAAGCCTAGTTTCCCTCAACCAACCTTCAATCTGCCAAGCTTTATAAACCACCCACACCACAATCCGACACCGACCAAATTACTTCACTGCCTTGGAACCTGGCTCTGTAATCCAATATCAACAATTCATTTTTAAAACAGCCTTTTTTTTAAATTGAGTTGCTGAAATAAGAAGAGCCGGTAGTTTATGTTTAACTAGAGTGGGAAACTCAATACATAAATAAATGACTAGAAGGGATGGAAGAGGAAAAAGAACGGATTCCATTAAGCCAGCACACTGCCGTTTTCACATCATAATCAGCACAAGATATCCACCAGGCTGGATCTGACGGGCACCGAGAGAGAGGCACTACTCTGTTAGTCAGTCACTATTAATCTATGAGTGGGTCATTGAGGATAGGAGGGATCTTTGGACATTTCCTCTGAGACTGTTATTATGTCAGGATCCAACTTAAAACAAGGAAGCCCCTGACTGGTTGTATAGAGAGTTGAGATAGATCTTGACGTCTGAGCGCCCTGGAGAAGCTGAGGTAGGAGAAAGGGCAGCGAGGTGAGTGGAGTCTAATTTCAGTGTTAAAGAAAGAGAGAAAGTAAGAGGAGAGTGAATGAGAGCGGGGAATGTGTGTGTTCACAAAATAATGAAAAGGAAAAATGACGTAGTTAAAAAGAGAAGAGAGAACAAATAGATTGGAAGAGAAAGAGTCGACAATCCACAGAGACGTATAGAAGCCTATCCAGAAGCCCTGTATCTCTCCGTGAGATAGAGTTTGGTTGACCGTCTGACGGGGTTAATGAGCTCTCTGACCTTGGAGTGGGTGATGGACAGGGTGTCCACCCACACGCGCCAGCCGCCCCACTCGTACTTGATGGCGTGGTAGAGCAGGATGCGGAAGATGGCGTACACCATCTCAGTGACCTTCTGCTCCTCGCTGCTCTTGGGGTTGATGAAGCACAGAGAGAGCATCCAATCCTGCCACACCGAGCACTGCAGGAGGCTCCTGATAGACACACACAAACACACACACAGATATGAGCGCTGCGAAGGAACAATATTGCATGTGCGTGCATACACACAAACATAACTCAAACATTTGAAAACAATTCTACATACACAGCACACTCACGTAGCGTACAGATACACAATATCACACATCTTCAAAACATCCTGTACTCTGAGCATATGAAGGACAAAGATTGTTGGCCTCCCTGCAGTAAAGCCCCAGCACGGCGCCAGCATGAGGAACTGGGAGATGTAATCGGACAGGGGATGTATGCCAGGAAAACATGTACTGAACTCAACCAGAGGGCTGTATTGAAGTGATATTGGTGCCGACCTGGGTTCAAATAGTATTTGTTTCCTTTCAAATACTCCCTAGAGTGGATTGATTGCGCTTGATTGAGGTTGCCTGGCGCAACTGAACCAATGGAATAGTCGCAAAACTGCAAATCTCCGCCCACCTGGCACTCCAGGCGGGTTCAAGCAAACCCTCAAAGTATTTGAATGATTTCAAATTCTATTTGAACCCAGTTCTTGTTTAGTTGTAGCACATTGCAAAGTAGTCCAATCCAGGGCTGAGTCGTTCCTTACCTCCTGTTATCTTTGCTGTTATTGAACAGTTTGATCATGTCTGACAGGAAGACCCTGCGCACCTCCATGCTCTCTGGGGAGAGGGGAGAGTTCTTCAGCAGGGCAGCGATCACCTTCAGGACCTCTGTCAAAACACAGGAAAACACGTGCTGTTAATGCCCCGTTGCGGTGTGTGACACGGTTTAGTACACACAGACGCACTACTTTCCCTGCAGGGTTACTGACTCGGGTCATACAGAACAGACGGTCAGCGGAGGAATGCAGAGAACAGACTGTTGTCTGTCGTAGTATAATATCTTCATTACAATAAGGACTTTTTAATACTGATTCACCAAATAAGAAGTGATAAAGCAAGAGACAGAATCTGAGAATTAATTTAAATAAATGAATCAATTTAAATAAATTCTGATTGTTTTGAAAGTAGTATGAACATTGTGACATGCTACAATACTGATTTTAAAACATTTGAAAAATATCACAATATTGATACTGAATAATACCATCTTACTCCCTATGAGTGATTCAAATTATGTATTCTAAATAGCAAAAATAATAAGGGATTTTTGAAATGAACACACTTTCCATGAAACAAATCAATTGCAGAGGGAGTAAGAGTCAGACCACAATTCAACAACACAATCAGACAATTCATCTCAACATGTGTGAATCATTGTGTCACAAGCCATCTTGATTTGACTGTCAGCAGACACCTCAACATCTATGTGGTGGAAACGATCAAACAAAGTTTGCTATTGTTTCAACTCAGAGTGTGTGTGTGTGTGTGTGTGTGTGTGTGTGTGTGTGTGTGTGTGTGTGTGTGTGTGTGTGTGTGTTTGTTTGTGTACCACGCCTGCCAAAGTCCTATGCAGGCTTCCTGGAACCCTTTCTTTGGTTAACCTAAAGAGACTGGCTGTTTAGATGAATTCTATAGACTATGTCAGTGTCCATTTAGCTTGAGTCAGGAGGGGGGGGGTCATGATTTCACTTTGTCGTCTTGGACCTTGGTGGTAACCGATGGTAACCAACAAGGACCCCTCGCAGCCCAGACGTTTGTTGTTTCTATATGACTTAGTCAATCAAATTATGAATCACTGAACTCTCACTGCCAGAAAATTACCCCTGTATGTTACTGGGGGACGGAGAGATGTGAGTATGGGGTCTTTTCTCCCCCCATTTGGTCTTGGGTTCTTTCCATGGAGTTAATTTAAGGGAAACGGTACTTCCTTAGTTTGTTTGATTCGCTCTGACGTTACTAAAGACTGCAATCAGGCCCATTTTGAGGCTTCAGAGCAGATAACATCAAGAGGAGAAAGCAGGCAGCTACAGTAAAGGAGAAACAGACTCCATGGTGCTCCCATGGCTCAGAACTCCCATAAAGTGTGTTCAGTTCACATGCAAAAAGCACATAGTCTATTTTACGCTGCACACGACTGGCTGCCTTTACCACAATAAAGGGCCTATGCTAATCAATGTGTGACTATGAGATATGTAACACACACACACACACACGGTTAAATTGTACGATTAGAGCAGGGTTAAAGTAAACCTCGGTTGTGATTTCAGCCTGACTCAGTTATTTTGCCCCTCTCCGCCACAGCTGGGGAAGTTGATTCTCCCACATATGAAAAGGTTTTGAGAGCTGGCATGTGAAATTAGAGGTAAGTAATGGTCTGAAAATACTAGACGAGGACAGGATGAGACAAGTACATTGATCAAAGCAATGAGGTTGCAATGAGCTTGTTACGTTGCATCAAACAGAAACGAAGCATGGTCGTTGTCCCTCTTAATGAGTCAAGTATATACAAATATGCCACTGGTAGTAAAGGGAAACAGCTACATCTCTGGGAGTATTACTTTAAATTACTGTATGTGTACATTATCAGAATATTAAAAAGATAAACATAAAATAAGAACCCCTTTGCAGAACAGGGTCATAATTCAAACATTTTTTTTATGTTTCTAATTGCCAAGAAAAACTGTAATATGGTCTGTGAGATACATTTTGAACTATAAATTCCTGTTCCTCTACACTCTTATTAAAAACACCACATAATGCAATAGTGTATCAACTTAATGAAATATTAAGTTGTCATGTAAGCTTGTTGCGTCATTTCCCGGATGGATCAAATACCTACTTTTGAAACATGACAGTTGAGTTTCAAAAGTAGGAAAAGGCTTCTGATTAACATTATATAATGCCGCAGGGCCTGGTGTTGATTTCATGAGGTCTTTACCGATGCACTCATTTTATTCAGTTCCACTTCAGCTGTTGAGTGAAAGTCAACTGAATAAAACGGATATTTCACAATAACATTCTTTTTTTAATATACTGTCACAATATCATTTCATTAAAGGTTTTTTTTCTCTCAATAGCTACTCTTTTTTATTATATATAGAAAAAATTTTTTTTTTTATATGGATTTAAAATGTACCAGCTGAATCTTAGAGCCCAACACGACCACTATTAGCCTAATCGTATATGATCACATACCGTTTGAGTAGTATAGTTTTGTAGCCTCAATTTATGCTCCACATTTGTTGGCCAGTATATAACACTGGCAGTGGCCGTAAGGGAGAAGAGGCTCTCTAGGTCTGGTCAAGCATGCAGCGGTAGGTAAAGGTGATTTATTTAGTGGTGGGGTGCCAAGGGGTGACTCACGCGGGTTGACAATCTTCACATTGGAGTCGGGGTCCGGATGCTGTTTATGGATCACTTGAGTGCAGATCTGCTCGGTCAGGATCTACGGAGAAGGAGAGAGAGAAAGAAGAGACACGGGGAGAAAAGAAAAGGAGAAATAGAGGAGAGACGTAAAAACTTTTATGTGAATCTATAGCTCATAGTAACAGCACCACGAAGCACATGAGTTCCACATTGCAATTACACAGTCACACGTATTCAGTTCAACCAGGATCTGCACAGAAAAGGGAGAAATGAGATTTACATAAATACTTTTCTGCATCTATAGCTCATACTAACAGCACCAGGGAAGAGGTACATTGGGCCATATAGAAATCCACATATGTTCGTATGTGTTCACCAAGTCTTTACAGAAGAAATAGGTAACAAGAATCAGTGCCGAATCGAAGAGACGGCAATATCTCACAGTAACAGCAGAGGAGGAATACATGTAATTCCCCCAGTGTCTCCTGACAATCCCATATATTTCTGTGTATCAAAATACATAATTTACAAGGTCAGACACAACCGGTCCATGATTCCTGTGGAGTTTAATATCGTGTGCATTAATGTCCATTAAAAGTCTTGGTATGCCATTATAACATAGATACATTAACACAAATGACCATCATTTGAGTTAAGTTATTACCAATGGGTGATGATAGAACATCATGGTTCAAAACGGACTGCAATGTTTTCAGAAGGGATATGCTATTCAGGTCCAGACAGAAGGAGAATAGCGAGAGCTGACGCAGGCCACAGGAAAACTAGAGTTTAACTACACGTTCTATACAACTCAATCAAACAAACTATAAGTGTTAAATAACTCAGAAAACACACTTCTCATCTAAATAATGTGTTCTCAGAATTCATTCATGTGTAATCAGTGAATGTATAATTGAACTAATACAGTGATGGAAATCATCAGCCAATGCAAATACAAAATGGAGGGCAGTTAGTATTAGCATTTATGGGGGAGGCAAAGAGAAAATTGCTTCGTATGTCAACTACTACATTTTCTTATAGACTCTCCTACACATACACGGCAAGGAAGAGACGAGGGAGGGACTAACTGACCTCGAAGAGCACGTTGTAGGTTGTCATGCTGAACTGGTTGGAGTGGAGCATCAGTCGCTCGTTGAGCAGGGAGAAGAGCCCGTGACCCAGCATGACCTCTGACTTCCTCCTGGAACAAAGGTCAAGGGTCAAACGGTCAGTGAGTATCCATTGACATTTGGTACCAGCACATTGATCCCTGTATCCACACAGTGTACTAGTGTATCGTGTTGCACTTAATTACATGCAAAAAATTTTACTTGACAGTTAACTATAAATTCACAAAAGCATTACTTGGCACCATTGTATGGTATAGCAAGCAATGTTTCCAAAATGTTGGGCAGTACATATTCCATTTTGGGCTGTCGGTCAAGGACTGGTTGAGGACAGACAAGGAAAATTCCCGAAGCCATAGGGTGAGTCAGGGACTGTGAATGTTTGTGAACCGCCGCTTGTGTAAGTTTACCAGTGCATCAGAACACATTTGAACACAGTTGAAAGACATGAAAAAAAGCAACCCTGCAGAGGCCTGTCAGGACCCTTCAAAGACAAGTATCCCTCAGAGCTTTCATCTCTGAGTATCACTCATCTGTACATATTCTGGGATGATAAAGCTAGTATTAGTCAGACAGCAAAGAGTCTGACTGTCTCAGGCCCCCCTTCCAGCATTAGAGAACATCCTCTACACACGCATGCATGCCCACGTCCATTTCTAAGGGCACAAGCACTGTTTATGACAAACTGTTCGGTCACCGCTTGTCGGCAGAGAGAAAATGTTGCAAATTCAAAGAGTATTTCCTGCAATTTGACTTTTTTTTTTTAAATGGGGTGCAGTGCAAATGTTGCAGTTTTAAAGCATGTCCAATGTGTATTCATGTGATATTTCTGTGACTCAAGACATTACAACAACATCTATGGGCTAAAACACCTAGCTAAAAAATGGTAGTTGACATGGGCTAGTTGATCTGGACATTTCTGCCAAGTTATAAATAGCTCTCTAAGGTATGCCAGGGAACGACATGACAAGGAAAACTGATGATGCACTACCCAATTTAGAAATTGAACCTTGTGAAATTCTACTATTCCAACTTTCAAGAGACGGTTGAAAGCTGGACTGTGTTCCCGTAACAACAACAAAAATAATGATTTTTTTTTTGGGGGGGGGGGCACTGGGGCTGAGGCTAGGGTTGAGGATGAGGATGACGCTGGGGATGAGGCTAGGGATGAGGCTGGGGAATATGTACTACCACTGATCAAAAGTTTGGGAGATCAAAAAGGAATCACTAGAATTGGAAATAGAGCCTCAATGAGACCTGCACTGTATTTCATCCTGGGTTGTTGTCTTTCGACTCTGACATCTTAATTGGTCACTAAACCAAAGGAGGCTTACGAGTGGCTAATTTGTTATCTAAAACACTTCTACACAACTAGAGGCAATTTACTCTCCAAAGAGAGAGAAATAGAAAGGGTTTTAATACCAGCTATTCATTTTACTACGGTACGCAGGCTGAACGAGGATTAGATATCGACCTCCACCTGAATGAGACCCTTTTCTCTGTAGATACTCATCTCCATGATGGGATTTGGCTCTTAGAAATATATAACTGAGGTGAGGCCATTCTGAATTGAAACCCCTTTTGGCTGCCTGAAGGTAAATGACTATAGAATAGGAATAATTACATCAATGACTGAGTCTAACTGAGTCCTTTAATCTGGAACAAATATACTTTTAATGTCCACGGCAGAATTATGTGCTTTTATGCGACCAAACGTGCGGACAATTCTTAATAATATCCTACAGACAAGAGTACAAGGTAAGTAACAGCAACACAGAGTTCTTACTTAGCGGGCAAGTGTTTGAGGAAGTAGCCCAAGACTTTGAGTGCCTGAACTCTGATTCCTTCACTGTTTGAAGCCAGCAGCTTGTAAATGGCCCTGTACAGAAACAAAGAAAAACACACGAATAACAAATGTCACATATTTAAGCACATTTAACAGTTTCTCAAATTATAAAACCTAAAAGAGTGTATCAGAACCAAACATTTACAGAATCACATCATGACAGGTTATATCTGCTTTGTGAACCTACTATACAGCTGTACAGGACATCTACTTGGGTCGTACAATAGAGGCGGTTGGAGCCTTTATGAGTGGCGTCAGTCAAACATTGCCAGAAGCCTTTAAAGTGGGCCTATATCAGACACCAGCCCAGACATGCCTGGTTGACACTACATGTAACCCCCTGTGACAGAGAATGCAAACAGGGTGACTAAATAAAGGTGCATAAATCTTGTGCGCCGCCGAATGTCAATAGTCCTGCAGATAAAGGATCAAATGAAGCCAGTAAACCATCTGTATTGGCCTCGGTGTCATCTGGCTTCATGAAACACAAACAGAACCACAAGGGGAAAACATCTGAAATGGCAGCCTAGTCCCTTTATAGCCTCTGGTTAAAAGTAGTGCACTATTACACAGGAAATAGGGTACCGTCTCCGGCACTACAAATGTAACACGGTACCATTTCGACGGCACACACAAAGTAGGCTAACATCACAGCGGTCTTGTTCTCAGAGGCCGCAGGGCCTGTGGAGGAGTGTGCGCCACCCGTTGCCACGGGAGATGACGTTATAGTTACAGTACCGTCATAGAAGTCAAACGACTGGAACGGGCACTCCCATTGGAGCTCTGTGATGGGCGGCGGGTCATTCTATTCCTGAAGCTCACCGTACTCCGTTGCGCTGATCAAAGGCCTGCACCATGGAGCCGTGATGCTCCGACATCAGAGCCACCAGCAGCTGAAGCACATCCATTAGATTGTCGTCCTGGGAAAATAAATACAGTTGTACTGAATTGAATGAATCAGACCAGGGAGGAGGCCCTGTTGTTAGCAATATGATAAATAGTGTGTGTGTGCGCGCTAATGGGCTCGCAATTAGCATCGCCTTTCACTGTGGAGTCATGCAACCCAACGAGAGCTGAATAGTGTGGCGAGTGGGTGTGCTGTTACGCCATGTATCATCATGAAGCAGACACCAAAACACACCCTACTGTACAGACACCCACATGAATGCAGAGTACCCACAAACACAGGAATTGACCATGCAGGTGCAATAATTAATACTGTATATTTTCGCACTAATTATTGATTAATCGGTGACACACAACATCAAAGATCAAACCAGTGCACCGTTTCCATCTTGATTAGTAATGGTCGCTACGGAAACAGATCATTAGTCATTGATAACGAATGTTGACGGAATGAATAACACACGGAAACAAGGGAATTATCTGATGAATGAACAATCCACAGAAGACTGCAGAGCTCCTGAAGGAGAGCAGTTAATCCCCTGGTTCCTGCAGGGATCATTCCTGCTTGTTTTACAGCGCCATCATTTCTCTATGCATCACTGCAGTGTAAACACAGAGGCTTCTGTGAGAGGGAGGGCTTGGTGAAACTTGGCAACAGTTAAAAAGAGCCTGGTCGTTTCCCCGGCCCAGTGTGATTGGTCTGTCTATCTATAGCAGAGAGGAGAGAGGGTCTGGGAGGCCGGAGCTGTTGGCTTAGAGTGCCACCTAGTGGGCAGTTTTATACCTCAAAACTCTAAAGGAGCATCTTGAGTAAGGACGAACAGGAATTACTGGAGAGTGGACACTGCATGGTGCAGCGGCATACTCTTCACAATAAAGTATCTATTGTATAAAAGTAGTGCACTGTATAGGACATGATATGTTGAAGGATCTTTTAGTTGTAACCTCATGCATGGTGAGCAGGTAGTTGAGAATACTCTGAAGCTCATCTTCCTTCACTCCGTAATCCTGAAAATAGAGAGTGCAAAATATAAATCTAACTCTTCACCGATCATAGTTATTGTAGATTAACATTAGGTGTAAAAAGCCAAATATATATATATATTATTTTTAATATCATACGAGATTGTCATTACATACACACTAACCTTCATTATGAGTTGTTTCACAAACAGCAGCAGAAAAGCTCTGAGAGAGTGGATCTCCTTCTGATTGGGTCTCGGACCGTCTACACACACAGACACACACAAACACACACACACACACAATCACACACACAGGGACAAAGTCATTAGAGAAGGTCTGAAAAAGGATGTAATTTAGGACGCGATGCAGAGTGCACAGCTGTAGGTAGACATTACAACATGTTTATTCTAGGTTTAGCAGACAACAGAGGTACAAGAAGGACAGGAAAGCACATTCTGCAGGGGACACAAAGGACTGGATGTTCAACTTCCATGGCAACACTACAACAACACTGGTCTGGGGGAGGAGAGGTATCAGTCTGTATCAGTGTGTGTAGAAAAGTGTGTTTTAATGGAAATATGAAAGAGTGCGTGTGTGTGTGTGTGTGTGTGTGTGTAGGGAGGCATGTGTGTGTTCTCTTACCGAGGCCCTTGGGCGTGACTCCGCTGCGGTCCTGGGGGTTGACGACCCAGTAGTAGTACTTGAGCGTGTGCATGACCTGCAGTACCGTGCCCACCCTGCGGATGGCGTTGTAGATGGTCACCGTGCTGATGAACTCGGTCGACAGGTAGGTGTACAACACCAACTGCACCTGGGGGGTGAATGCATGCACACACACACACACACACACACACACGTAAGAACACACACACTCGACTAACCGATGCCCCCGCACATTGACTCTGTACCGGTACCCCCTGTATATAGCCTCGCTATTGTTATTTTACTACAGCTCTTGAATGATGTTACTTCGTATATTATTATTATTATATATATTTTTTTCCACTTATCTATTACTTATTTTTCTTAAAACTGCATTGTTGGTTAAGGGCTTGTAAGTAAGCATTTCACTGTAAGGTCTGCATTCGGCGCATGTGATTTGATTTGAGGTGAAAAACCCAGCATGAGGTGAGGCAGAAATAAAATCCAATAGCCTAACCTACTGAACGGTGGGCTGTCGCTCTCATGTACTGGAGGAGAGACACAAGGAGGAGAGACACAAGGAACAGAGTATGAAAGGATGATGGTGGGATGGACAGAGGTGGATGGGTGTGTGTGTGTGTTTGCCTGTCTACACGTCAAATGTGTCCGTGCATGTGTGTGTGCCTTCATGTGCCTACCTGCTTGCACAACTGTGTCCTTGACTGTGTGTCACCGTGCATGTGTGTGTCACCGTGCATGCGTCTACCTGCTGCCCTGTGCCAGTACCTCTCCTCTCTTACCTTGGCAGGGGCATGGATCCAGATGGCAGGGTTGAACAGGATGTGGTCACACAGCTGCTTGAGCAGCAGGACGCCGTTCTGCAGGTTGCTGAGGTAACGGGCGAAGGCCAGCACGATGTCCAGCACGGACCGAGTCACATGCACCTTGGAAGACTACAGAGGAGGGAGGAGGAAGGGAGGGAGCAGAGGACACCCACAGACAGAAAGGTGAATCAGGTTAACTCTGTGTCTAACAAGCCCACTGTCAGCTGTGACCTCTAAATGCAGCTAAGCAATTAGGGCCATAGATGTAAATAGACTTTTAGAGTAACCTATATACCTGACCACACACACGCAGACACAATCAACAAGCTACCAGATGTAGGGGCGTTTAGCACTGGTCTCAGAACAGACAAATGCAGTATGGAATTGGAGGGCACAGCACTGAGGCTGAAGGACAGACAGCTCACTATCTGCTCCTCTCTGATGTAATGGACAGAGTGCTGGGAAATCATATTATCCACCTTTCGATTTCAGCACAGAACAGCAATTAGGACGGACGAGAGGAAGACTGCAGAGTGTGAATGTGTCTCTGGCGAGGGGGGTGGGTGTGTGTATCACGTCTCTCACCTTCTCCAGGGTGTAACCGATGACCAGGAAGCCCTTGCAAGCCAGGACCTGCTCTTGCATAGCCACAGAGTTCTTCAGCAGCTCCATCACAAAGGACAGCAAAGTGCAACTGGGGGGGGGGTGAGAGGGAGAGTGGTTAGTTGCTGAGTAAGACTTGCCCCTTACAGGGTATATCCTATAGCCATTGTCTAAAATAATGAGGGTGTCGCCATTCTACCATTCTGCTGTGAGAACACAATCTATGCAACACCTTCCCCTTGAGGGCAGACAAAGCCATGATTGAGAACATCACTCAAGGACTATGGCACTAATATTCACCGCTGGTATCCAGGTTTTAGTGAGTAGGACAAGACAACCTTGTGATTGTCATTTGCGCTGCCATCATGCATGGTTGAATCCATTGAATGAACAAAACAACTTCTACTTAGTGAAAAGCAAAATACTCCAGGCTGCAGGGTGATGTTCAAACACCACCCCCACCAACACAATACACTTTCTCCCACATGGCTACGCACAGATGTGTACAGTATTTTAAAATAACTTAATAAAGTCAATCAATCGACAAATAGAAAAAGACAGTAGTCCACTACCAGACAGAGGTGTCCAGTTCATCGCTGGTGTGCTGGAGGTGATCCAGCTGTGCAAACAGGGGGAAGAGGACCTGCACTCCCCCGATGGAGTGGATGGCACTCTGGACCGAGTGGGTCACCACAGCCTTCACATCCTGAAGAAGAGAGGAATACATACACAAGGATCAGGGGTAGAAATAGAATGCACTACTTTTGAAGAGAGAAATACGGTAGAATCAGAACCCTATGGACTGGAGACAAAGGCTGTGTCTTGTCGGTCTGCTTCTGCTTTCGTCTCAGGTGGATAACAACACGGATTGGAGGCGGTGTCCCATTTCTCCCTTGTACATCTGGTGTGGTGTTGAAAACACAGTACAACGCCTCTGAACATCTGTCTCCTTTACAGCACTATTACACCTGTCGCTAACGGTGACGGGCTGAGTGGCGTGCGCATTACCGCGACGTTGAGTTAGTCTCTGAGGCAACATGGCTCAGGTGTCTAGTCTGTTAACCCTGATGAGGGTTTTGCTAAATGAGTTCTGTGGATAGAATATTTTCGTGTTTTCTTACAGTCAGATCCCACAGCAGCTAAATGTGCTCTTATGAGCAAGGCCCTTTTCCTAGTGTGTTTACGGTTCCATCTACCAACTAAACAAGCCAATAGTCATTGTGAACACATACGTAGAGGACACTAAGCTACAGACACACGTCCATGTATGGAATACTGACAATGTGCAAACAAATACTAAACATGTTGACCTAAATAGAGGGTGGGAATGAGGAATAATATAGGAAACTATTAGTCTATAAGGAGATGGGGTCTGTGTGTGTGTGTGTGTGTGTGTGTGTGTGTGTGTGTGTGTGTGTGTGTGTGTGTTGCCAAGGTCTTCCTAATGTGCATTTAAATCAGGTGTGCAGTTGACCTTCTGCGATAAAGAAAGTCAAAAATATGGATTTTAATGAGTTGGAGAGAAATACATTTGTGAAGCAATTTCATTACAGTACTTGTCATCTAGTTGTTGCTACCTGGAACTTACATGGTTACAAGTAGCCACCAGAACGTGCCAATTTACTTTACCTCGTAAATAAATTAACTCATCATCCTCAGTAACTACAAGGTCAAATAAAGTATTGTATAATATAATAAAGTGCTTAAAGAAAACACCACCTTGGTTCAATATAGAAACGACTGGTTGGCAGATCTAATTCTGTAATAAGAACAGGGTAGTGTTCTGTTCCCAGCCTGCGAGCCAGCCAGGTGCAGAGTGGTTCATTCTCATCTCTATCTTAAAGGAACAATCCACCCAAAAACACTCATTCCTTTCGTTTACACAGTGTTAAATAACACCACTATGTGAGAACAATATTTTTTGTGAACAAATGTTTCATTTTAGCTTTATAAGTTATAAGTTTGGTAGCAACATGGAAAATTGTTGTGGAAGTCTGTTGTAGCTCAAGTTTACTACAAAATCCACAATGCAATGCTCTCTACGGGCTGGTTGGATAGCTAGCTAGCAAACGTAGCAACACACAATAATACCAAACGCAAAATAAGCATGTGAAGTAGCTAGTTTGGTGTAAAATCCCCTAAACAAACTGCACTATCAATGTAGGAGACAACAACCTCACTATGTTCAACCTGCAGATTGATGTCAAATCAAATTGTATTGGTCACATACACGTGTTTAGCAGATGTTATTGTGGGTGGAGCGAAACGCTTGTGTTTCTAGAGACAACAGTGCAGTAATATCTAACAAGTCATATCTAACAATTTCAAAAACAATACAAACAAATTTAAAGTACAGAAATGGAATTAAGAATATATAACTATTTGGATGAGCAATGTCAGAGTGGCATAGACTAAGATACAGTAGAGAAGGATAGAATACAGTACATACATAACAGATGAGGAATGCATAGACTAAGATACAGTAGAATAGGATAGAATACAGTACATACATAACAGATGAGGAATGCATAGACTAAGATACAGTAGAATAGGATAGAATACAGTACATACATAACAGATGGGGAATGCATAGACTAAGATACAGTAGTATAGAATACAGTACATACATAACAGATGAGGAATGCATAGACTAAGATACAGTAGAATAGGATAGAATACAGTACATACATAACAGATGAGGAATGCATAGACTAAGATACAGTAGAATAGGATAGAATACAGTACATACATAACAGATGAGGAATGCATAGACTAAGATACAGTAGAATAGGATAGAATACAGTACATACATAACAGATGCATAGGAATGCATAGACTAAGATAGACTAAGATAGAATAGATAGATAGACATACAGATACATACATAACAGATAACAGAGGAATGCATAGACTAAGATACAGTAGAATAGGATAGAATACAGTACATACATAACAGATGAGGAATGCACTAAGACTAAGATACAGTAGAAATAGATACAGATAGAATACAGTACATACATAACAGATGAGGAATGCATAGACTAAGATACAGTAGAATAGGATAGAATACAGTACATACATAACAGATGAGGAATGCATAGACTAAGATACAGTAGAATAGGATAGAATACAGTACATACATAACATACATAACAGATAACAGAGGAATGCATAGACTAAGATACAGTAGAATAGGATAGAATACAGTACATACACATAACAGATGAGGAATGCATAGACTAAGATACAGTAGAATAGGATAGAATACAGTACATACATAACAGATGAGGAATGCATAGACTAAGATACAGTATAATAGGATAGAATACAGTACATACATAACAGATTGGGAATGCATAGACTAAGATACAGTAGAATAGGATAGAATACAGTACATACATAACAGATGGGGAATGCATAGACTAAGATACAGTAGAATAGGATAGAATACAGTACATACATAACAGATGAGGGAATGCATAGACTAAGATAACAGATGAGGAATGCATAGGATAGAATACAGTACATACATAACAGATTGGGAATGCATAGACTAAGATACAGTAGAATAGGATAGAATACAGTACATACATAACAGATGAGGAATGCATAGACTAAGATACAGTAGAATAGGATAGAATACAGTACATACATAACAGATGATACAGGAATGCAGATAGACTAAGATACAGTAGAATAGGATAGAATACAGTACATACATAACAGATGAGGAATGCATAGACTAAGATACAGTAGAATAGGATAGAATACAGTACATACATAACAGATGAGGAATGCATAGACTAAGATACAGTAGAATAGGATAGAATACAGTACATACATAACAGATGAGGAATGCATAGACTAAGATACAGTAGAATAGGATAGAATACAGTACATACATAACAGATGAGGAATGCATAGACTAAGATACAGTAGAATAGGATAGAATACAGTACATACATAACAGATGAGGAATGCATAGACTAAGATACAGTAGTATAGGATAGAATACAGTACATACATAACAGATGAGGAATGCATAGACTAAGATACAGTAGAATAGGACAGAATACAGTACATACATAACAGATGAGGAATGCATAGACTAAGATACAGTAGAATAGGATAGAATACAGTACATACATAACAGATGGGGAATGCATAGACTAAGATACAGTAGAATAGGATAGAATACAGTACATACATAACAGATGAAGGAATGCATAGACTAAGATACAGATGAGGAAGTAGACTAAGATAGGATAGAATACAGTACATACATAACAGATGAGGAAATGCATAGTACATACATAACTAAGATACAGTAGAATAGGATAGAATACAGTACATACATAACAGATGAGGAATGCATAGACTAAGATACAGTAGCATATAGAATACAGTACATACATAACAGATGAGAATGCATAGACTAAGATACAGTAGAAAGGATAGAATACAGTACATACATAACAGATGAGGAATGCATAGACTAAGATACAGTAGAATAGGATAGAATACAGTACATACATAACAGATGAGGAATGCATAGACTAAGATACAGTAGAATAGGATAGAATACAGCATACATACATAACAGATGAGGAATGCATAGACTAAGATACAGTAGAATAGGATAGAATACAGTACATACATAACAGATGGGGAATGCATAGACTAAGATACAGTAGTATAGAATACAGTACATACATAACAGATGAGGAATGCATAGACTAAGATACAGTAGAATAGGATAGAATACAGTACATACATACAGATGAGGAATGCATAGACTAAGATACAGTAGAATAGGATAGAATACAGTACATACATAACAGATGGGGAATGCATAGACTAAGATGAGGAATGTACATACATAACATAGACTAAGATACAGTAGAATAGGATAGAATACAGTACATACATAACAGATGAGGAATGCATAGACTAAGATACAGTAGAATAGGATAGAATACAGTACATACATACATAACTAAGATAGAATAGGGAATGTACATAGACAGATGGGAATGCATAGACTAAGATACAGTAGAATAGGATAGAATACAGTACATACATAACAGATGAGGAATGCATAGACTAAGATACTAAGATACAGTACATACATACAATAGGATGCATAGACTAAGATACAGTAGTATAGAATACAGTACATACATAACAGATGAGGAATGCATAGACTAAGATACAGTAGTATAGAATACAGTACATACATAACAGATGAGGAATGCATAGACTAAGATACAGTAGAATAGGATAGAATACAGTACATACATAACAGATGAGGAATGCATAGACTAAGATACAGTAGTATAGAATACAGTACATACATAACAGATGAGGAATGCATAGACTAAGATACAGTAGAGAAGGATAGAATACAGTACATACATAACAGATTGGGAATGCATAGACTAAGATACAGTAGAATAGGATAGAATACAGATGAGGAAGCATAGACATACAGTAGAATATAGAATACAGATGAGGAATGCATAGACTAAGATACAGTAGAATAGGATAGAATACAGTACATACATAACAGATGAGGAATGCATAGACTAAGATACAGTAGAATAGAATACAGTACATACATAACAGATGAGGAATACAGTAGATACATAACAGATGAGGAATGCATAGACTAAGATACAGTAGAATAGGATAGAATACAGTACATACATAACAGATGAGGAATGCATAGACTAAGATACAGTAGTATAGGATACAGAATACAGAGTACATACATAACAGATAACAGAGGAATGCATAGACTAAGATACAGTAATAGGATAGAATACAGTACATACATAACAGATGAGGAATGCATAGACTAAGATACAGTAGAATAGGATAACAGAGAATACAGTACATACATAACAGATGAGGAATGCATAGACTAAGCATAGATAGAATAAGATAACAGTAGAATAGGATAGAATACAGTACATACATAACAGATGAGGAATGCATAGACTAAGATACAGTAGAATAGGATAGAATACAGTACATACATAACAGATGGGGAATGCATAGACTAAGATACAGTAGAATAGGATCGAATACAGTACATACATAACAGATGAGGAATGCATAGATAAGATACAGTAGAATAGGATAGAATACAGTACATACATAACAGATGAGGAATGCATAGACTAAGATACAGTAGAATAGGATAGAATACAGTACATACATACAGATATGCATAACAGATGAGGAATGCATAGACTAAGATACAGTAGTATAGAATACAGTACATACATAACAGATGAGGAATGCATAGACTAAGATACAGTAGAATAGGATAGAATACAGTACATACATAACAGATTGGGAATGCATAGACTAAGATACAGTAGAATAGGATAGAATACAGTACATACATAACAGATGAGGAATGCATAGACTAAGATACAGTAGAATAGGATAGAATACAGTACATACATAACAGATGAGGAATGCATAGACTAAGATACAGTAGAATAGGATAGAATACAGTACATACATAACAGATGAGGAATGCATAGACTAAGATACAGTAGAATAGGATAGAATACAGTACATACATAACAGATGGGGAATGCATAGACTAAGATACAGTAGTATAGAATACAGTACATACATAACAGATGAGGAATGCATAGACTAAGATACAGTAGAATAGGATAGAATACAGTACATACATAACAGATGAGGAATGCATAGACTAAGATACAGTAGAATAGGATAGAATACAGTACATACATAACAGATGAGGAATGGAAAATACGTTAACATTATTAAAGTGACTAGTGTTCCATTATTAAAGTAGCCAGTGATTTAAAGTCTATGTATATGTGCCTCACCGAGTGGAGTCTGAAATTCGCACCGGCAGATATACTTTTGAGGAGATGGGAAACGGTGCCCATGCTACATCAATGGACCGCGCGGTGCATTCTGGGTGATTCTGGGACAAGGAGTTGGATACGTTCCCAACCAGCAGACTCGTTGGATTCCTATCTCCTTTCTCTAATCTCTATGACAACGGCACCATGCAATGCACTCTGGACTAAAGAGGCAGGCAAATGGGAAAACTGTGCTAGACCCTCCGTAAAATTACACAATTGTAGAGGTAGGATATCCTCCCAAATGATGACTTTGGCCAGTATTGAAATCTGACATGTATGATAGACATCTTGGCGATCTAAAAGTCCTATTCCTATTAACTTCCAGTGCAGTGAGAGTGACTATCACGGTGCTACGTCTTACAAGACGGACTTCTGCCTGCTAGAATGGCAATAATGGCAATGAAGTCATGACACAGGGAATCGATAGAACATCACTCAGAGATGCACAAATACAATATAACATTCAAAATAGGTGACTTCTAGCTTAGATGGTTTACATTCTGGTGCAGTAGAATTGCCAAAACCACATTTCTATGTGTGTGTGTGTGTGAGCGTTTATGTCTGCGTCTGTCTGTCTGCGTTTATGTCTACAACTGTCTGTGTGTGTGTGTGTGTGTGTGTGTGTGTGTGTGTGTGTGTGTGTGTGTGTGTGTGTGTGTGTGTGTGTGTGTGTGTGTGTGTGTGTGTGTGTGTGTGTGTGTACCTGCAGCATGAGTGCGTGTGGCGAGTGGACGAAGATGGAGGCGTTGTCCTTGGGGGAGGACTCCAGGCACAGCTGAGCGTCGGTGGCGCGGGGGTTGTAGGAGAAGGAGATGCCAGAGGACAGCTTGCCGTCGTACAGTAGGGTCTTGTGGTGCTCAGCAAACAGGAGGTCACTCTCAGCCTTGTACTTGAACGTGCCCTGAGAGAGATGGCAGAGAGGTCGCGAGTGACAGGCAGGAGACTTGAGTGTGACTTTCATTTATATTTTTCTGTCCGGTTCACACACTACTAGTGATAGTCTGTAGTGTATCTTGAAATAATTAATGATAGGAGAAAGGAGGAAGATCCTCAATCATTAATGTTTCACATCAAATTGATGAGTGCAGACCTTCCTTGTTTGATCTATTGGGGTATCCAAATGTCAGGGCGTTTTGGAATAGTGGGACTACTGAATACTGCATGATGACTGGGCTTTGCCTCTACCTACCTTGTAACCAGGCCCCAGCTGGTAGATGGCCAGGATCTGGGCTGCACTGAGGGCCTCGCCAAACAGATACACCGCCCCCATCTGACCACAGAACACACGGTTGGCGTCCGCCGTCTCTGACGAACCCAGGAAACACTTGTCGAAAGTCTGAAGGGAGGGAGGAAGGAAACAAGGAAGGAAACAGGGAAGGAGAATTGAACAAGCGTTAATAAAGAGAACTATGACAACTCAAACAGCATGAATGAGTGTGAATCCACACACCATCGGCATACAGAGAACATACAGAAGGGAACAGATGAATAGAAATGTATGTTTCCTAGAGCATGTGTAAATAGGCATGGGATGAGCTGAGCATTGTTATCAAGGAGGGAGAGATATCTCAATCAGCCATATCTACTGTAGGGTGTCAAGGCCCTCTGTGACACTGTAACGGCAAGAGGATTGCATTAGAAAAGCATCTTCATTTGGCTAAAAGCTGACGTGAGAATATTGTTTTCGCACGAGAGAGAGAGAAAAAGCATTCTGGAGAACCATGACAGAATCTCATACATACGAGTATATCTTCAGCTACATAACTCATTATGCCACTCAGCTCCCTCCCCTGTTACAGACCCAGTTCCATCCATGTGGGGGGGAGACAGAGAGACAGAGAGAGACAGAGAGAGACAGAGAGAGAGAGACAGAGAGAGAGAGAGACAGAGAGAGAGAGACAGAGAGAGAGAGAGACACAGAGAGAGACAGAGAGACAGAGAGTTCCATCCATGTGGGGGGAGACAGAGAGACAGAGAGAGACAGAGACAGAGAGAGAGAGAGACAGAGAGAGAGAGAGAGAGACAGAGAGAGAGAGAGAGACAGAGAGAGAGAGAGAGAGAGAGAGAGAGACAGAGAGAGAGAGACAGAGACAGAGACAGAGAGAGAGACAGAGAGAGAGAGAGAGAGAGAGACAGAGAGAGAGACAGAGAGAGAGAGAGAGAGAGAGAGAGAGAGAGAGAGAGACAGAGAGAGAGACAGAGAGAGAGACAGAGAGAGAGGCAGACAGAGAGAGAGACAGAGAGAGAGACAGAGAGAGAGAGGCAGAGAGATAAAGGGAGTGGTTTCACCCCTGAGCCCTCTGTCAGCTGAGACAGTGATTATATCAATCAGAAAGAGTGGGGCCTGTGGGGAGGTGCTGTCCTCTTCTAACAACCTGTACTGCAGTAACAATGGGTCTCCATGGTATATCAATCACAACATATACCATAAGTCTTTGTGTGGAAACTTTTTTATGCAAAGCACAATGGTTCAAATTGAAGAGTTCTGGATGGACAGCTTCAAGGCTTTCTTGTTGATTGATTGATGACTTCAGAGAAATGTTTTGATTGATAATTGGCATCAAAATATACTTTTGGTTATACGCATGCATAACAACCACTAGCACAACTTCTAGCTTCAGCTGTATTCCATTACACAGAATACCTGGGTAAAAATTGATGTGTGATAGTAGAGTGATTTTTTGTGATTTGTGATTACTACAGGAATAACATTATAACAATGATGATCAGTATAGTATGGATCGATTGATTGCTACTTACGTCGCTGGTGTTGACGAACCAGGTGATTTCTCCGTAGGAGGCGAGCTCTCCATTGACATAGCAGCTGATCTCACTGTTCTTCCAGCGGTTGTAGATGTGAACGATGGTCACCATGTACCACTGAAACAACGACACACAACAAGTTAACCACCATGGTCATCATGTACCACTGAAACAACAACCACCATGGTCGCCATGTACCACAAACAACAACACACAAGTTAACCACCATGGTTATCATGTACCACTGAAACAACAACACACAACAACTTAACCACCATGGTCACCATGTACCACTGAAACAACACACAACAAGTTAACCACCATGGTTATCATGTACCACTGAAACAACAACACACAACAAGTTAACCACCATGGTTATCATGTACCACTGAAACAACAACACACAACAAGTTAACCACCATGGTTATCATGTACCACTGAAACAACAACACACAACAAGTTAACCACCATGGTCACCATGTACCACTGAAACAACAACCACCATGGTCACCATGTACCACTGAAACAACAACACAGAACAACTTAACCACCATGGTCACCATGTACCACTGAAACAACAACCACCATGGTCACCATGTACCACTGAAACAACAACACAGAACAACTTAACCACCATGGTCATCATGTACCACTGAAACAACAACACAGAACAACTTAACCACCATGGTCATCATGTACCACTGAAACAACAACACAGAACAACTTAACCACCATGGTCATCATGTACCACTGAAACAACAACAACTTAACCACCATGGTCATCATGTACCACTGAAACAACAACACAGAACAACTTAACCACCATGGTTATCATGTACCACTGAAACAACAACACAGAACAACTTAACCACCATGGTTATCATGTACCACTGAAACAACAACACAGAACAACTTAACCACCATGGTCATGTCATGAAACAACAACACAGAACAACTTAACCACCCATCATGTACCACTGAAACAACACAGAACAACTTAACCACCATGGTCACCATGTACCACTGAAACAACACAGAACAACTTAACCACCATGGTCATCATGTACCACTGAAACAACAACCACCAACCACCATGGTCATCATGTACCACTGAAACAACAACACAGAACAACTTAACCACCATGGTCATCATGTACCACTGAAACAACAACACAGAACAACTTAACCACCATGGTCATCATGTACCACTGAAACAACACAGAACAACTTAACCACCATGGTCACCATGTACCACTGAAACAACAACCACCATGGTCACCATGTACCACTGAAACAACAACACAGAACAACTTAACCACCATGGTCATCATGTACCACTGAAACAACAACACAGAACAACTTAACCACCATGGTCATCATGTACCACTGAAACAAAAACACAGAACAACTTAACCACCATGGTCATCATGTACCACTGAAACAACACAGAACAACTTAACCACCATGGTCATCATGTACCACTGAAACAACAACACAGAACAACTTAACCACCATGGTCATCATGTACCACTGAAACAACAACAACCACCATGGTCATCATGAACCACTGAAACAACAACACAGAACAACTTAACCACCATGGTCACCATGTACCACTGAAACAACAACACAGAACAACTTAACCACCATGGTCATCATGTACCACTGAAACAACAACCACCATGGTCGCCATGTACCACAAACAACAACACAGAACAACTTAACCACCATGGTCATCATGTAACACTGAAACAACAACCACCATGGTCACCATGTAACAAAGAAAGACACACAACAACTTAACCACCATGGTCACCATGTACCAACATGTACCACTGAAACAACACCAACTTAACCACCATGGTCACCATGTACCACCATGTACCACTGAAACAACACCAACTTAACCACCATGGTTACCATGTACCACCATGTACCACTGAAACAACAACAACTTAACCACCATTGGTCATTATGTACCACTGAAACAACAACAACTTAACCACCATTGGCCATTATGTACCACTGAAACAACAACAACTTAACCACCATTGGCCATTATGTACCACTGAAACAACAACTTAATTTTAGCCTCATTCCTGGCTGCCTTCACAGAGTTACCCTTATGAGACATGGGACATCGCCCGATCAGCTCCTAAACCCCTTGGGCTACAATCCCACCTACATCGGCTGCTCAGATTTCTGTCAGACATTGGAAGAATCCAGTGAAATAGGTTATTATAGTTACCAGGCAGACAGCTTGGGAGATAAGACCGACCGTGGAATACAGAGGCCTAAAGATAGAATGAGGTTCTGAGTCTGAGCAGGAAGTAGAGTAGCGTTGTTCCACTCCGGGGGATAACAAGGGAGTTTTAATTGGCCAGGGGCACCATGGATCTCACAGATGCTGTTGGGCTTGACTGGGTCTGGGTGCTATGGTCTGGCTGTGTGTCGTGCCCCTTTACATCATCCCTCTCTCTCGTTCCTGCTATCCTTTTTTCACTGTTCTGCTCTGACATTACTGGCCCCCAGAGGAAGGGCCAAATGACTATGCTTCAACCCAAAGGGCCTATAAGAGAGGGCAGTGTATGTGTACTATGCCTGCGTACAATTTGTTCTCTGTGTGTCCTATGCGAAAGAGAACATGTTTGTGTGTCCTACTTAGCACGTGTTTCTATGTTTTATGAGTGCTAGGTTTGTGTGTCTCTCCCACAGGACCGTGTCTGTCTGTCGGCCCGGCCTCGCCGTCTGCCTACCTTCTGTGGTTTGAAGTCATATTTCACACAGTGCTGGAATCCCTTCCCCTTGGACTTTAACGAGGTCACAATCAAACAGCCGGCCACAAAGTGTGCAGAGTATCCCAGACCTTTGTTGGTGCGAAAACTACAGGAAGAGAGGGAAGAAAAAGAAAAAAAATAAGAAAAAACAGATTTCAGTTAGTGAGCGTGACGTCTCACTTTAACACAGTCTAACACTCAAGGGCAGACGGGGGTTGAGACAAGTCAACCTGCCAATAAATAATTCAAACATACAAATTTAAAAAACACTTTGAAAACGGAGGAGAGACCGAGATGGCGAAAGCCTCAATCATTTGTCAACTTCACAACAAATTCCCATTTGTGGGTGTCTGTGTTCTGAGCGATCAGGGGCCCCGGCGGTCGCTGTGTGTGATTTAGTGAACTAATCTCTTTTTAAAAGGGCAGAGTCTGAAGGAGTTTTACTACAGACTCTTCTGCCTCCAGCTGGCTGGCTGTGTGTGGTTGGTTATCACTTTCAGAAGGCCCACCAAACAGAAGGCCCACCAAATCCCGGCACATCAATTAGATTTTTTGACAGAAATTAATTATCGGCTGAAAATAGGAACGAGTGAGGCACTGATTTACTGTCCCTGACAGAGGGAGGGAAGAATGGAGAGAGGAAAGAGTAAGGGGAGAGAGAGGAGAGAGGAGAGGAAAGTAAGTAAGGGGAGAGAGAGAGGAGAGGAAAGAGTAAGGGGAGAGAGAGAGGAGAGGAAAGAGTAAGGGGAGAGAGAGGAGAGGAAAGAGTAAGGGGAGAGAGAGAGGAGAGGAAAGAGTAAGGGGAGAGAGAGGAAAGAATGGAGAGAGGAAGAGAGGGGAGGAGAGGAGAGGTAAGGGAGAGAGAAGGGAGGAGAGGAGAGAGAGGAAAGAGTAAGGGGAGAGAGAGGAGAGGAAAGAGTAAGGGGAGAGAAAGAGGAGAGGAAAGAGTAAGGGGAGAGAGAGGAGAGAGGAGAGGAAAGAGTAAGGGGAGAGAGAGAGGAGAGAGAGGAAAGAGTAAGGGGAGAGAGGGAGGAGAGGAAAGAGTAAGGGAGAGAGAGGAGAGAGAAAGGATGGAGAGAAGAGTAAGGGGGAGAGGAGAGAGGAGAGGAAAGAGTAAGGGGAGAGAGAGAGGAGGAGAGGAGAGAGGAGAGGGGAGGAGAGGAGAGAGAGAGAGAGGAAAGAGTAAGGGGAGAGAGAGGAGAGGGAGGGAAGAAATGGAGAGAGGAGAGGAGAGGAGAGTAAGGGAGAGGAGAGAGGAGGAGAGAGAGGAAAGAGTAAGGGGGAGAGAGAGAGGAAAGAGAGGGGAGAGAGAGAGTAAGGGAGAGAGGAGGGAGGGAAGGGAGGAAAAGAGTAAGGGGAGAGAGAGGAGAGAGAGAGGAAAGAGTAATGGCAGAGAGAGGAGAGGAAAGAGTAAGGGGAGAGAGAGGAGAGAGAGAGGAGAGAGAGAAGAGAGAGAGGAAAGAGTGAGGAGAGAGAGGAAAGAGGGAGGAAAGAGTAAGGGGAGAGAGAGGAGAGAGAAAGAGAGAAGGATGAGAGAGAGAATGAGAGAGAGAAGGATGAGAGAGAGGTAAATGGAAGCGGAGAGGCATTGCATGAGTATGTCTACTTCATCTGGTAGTGTGTGTGTGTGTGTGTGTGTGTGTGTGTGTGTGTGTGTGTGTGTGTGTGTGTGTGTGTGTGTGTGTGTGTGTGTGTGTGTGTGTGTGTGTGTGTGTGTTAAGCCTCTCTCTGATGTCAGTTTTTTTTACAATTTGGGGATGACTTCATCCTACAATTTTGATGAACAAGGGGGAAAAATATCAAATAGCTTTCCTTGGCGTGCAAATACAGTATACACAAACACACACACACACACACACACACACACAGAGAGAGAGAAAGGGAACAACGGTATGAGCCAAATTCTATTTGAATACACCTGAATAATATCGGATTATCCATACAAAATGTATAGATTTGTATCAAGTCAGGAGATGAGTAAAGACATAATTTGCATCGAGAAAGAGACCAGATCAAGCAGCAGTATTAGCCTGGGTGTACGAGACTGACTACAGTAGTCGGTGGCTACAGACTGACTGGTCAACAAATCACAATGATTCACCATTTAGGATGCAAGGTGATTCCTAGTCAGTCTGCAGTCGCCGAGTGCAGTGTACGCTTGGTGTATGTAACTCACCAGTACAGGTAAGGCTTGTCCTTGTCAACATTGATGTTGTTGATTGGATCCATGCGGAGCCACGTGTGGAAGGTGAATCCACTCTGGTACGGCCATTTGGCTATAGGGGGCAGAGCTATAGCCTGTGAGGAGACAAACGGTGAGCTCAATGAGTTGAGAAAGAATGTTTTAGAAATAGGATTGTGAGTAGTGTGACCAAGACTACAGTGGGTCCAAGAAGGAAGGGATGGAGTTGTTCATGTGTGTGTCTATCCAGAGGGCTTCCTGCCTCATTAGCCAGATTCACAGCAAGGGGAAGACGTGTGCTTCGTGCTCAGTCTCCGCTGCACACACCAATCACAGACCCTCTTATGGCGGCCCAGGGCTCACCCTCACCAAAGGGCACCGTCACCATGGCAATGGAAGGGTACACATACAGTGGACAAACACACACACACACACACACTCTCTCTCTCTCTACATACAATGTGAGTGTTCCAGACAGCTATTGAAAGACAAAATGTGAGCAGACATGATTCTCTCTATAGTTAACTATCTAGCCCAGGTACTGTACAGTCAAATGTACCATTACCACATACAGGTGAAGACAGCATTCAGGTGAGACTCATTGAGAAAATAGTGAAGGGTCAAGGTCCTAGACGGAGATACACAGTTAAAACGTAGCATACACAAGGCTATGACATCGTCCTTCATGAAAACTTAGCCGACATCGCCTAAGATACAGTGGGGCAAAAAAGTATTTAGTCAGCTACCAATTGTGCAAGTTCTCCCACTTAAAAAGATGAGAGAGGCCTGTAATTTTCATCATAGGTACACTTCAAATATGACAGACAAATTGAGAAAAAAAAATTGCAAATTATGGTGGAAAATAAGTATTGAAGTATTAGCTGGGACTACGTCTGACAAGTTGTCATCCTTCATTACCTTGAAGACGTCAGCAAGAGCATCTTAACTGAGTTAATGAAGCTAAGTCCACACTTTTAAACCCATTGATACCAGGAAGTGTATTAGAAAACTGCTCTATTTTAAGAGAAAGAGAGGGGAATAACAGAACATTCCCAGGGGACTTATATGTTATACTTTCACTCACTAAATCACATGGCTGGCTGGCTGTCTGAATGGCTGGATAGATAAACAAAGGTATTGGAAAAAGCAGCTTAGGGATTGTTGCTATGAGAAGGAAGGGGTGAGAATGAGTTCGGAGACGGCTAGGAGCATTAGAATGAAGGGAGGAGAAGAACAGAGGGAAGACGGCTAGGAGCATTAGAATGAAGGGAGGAGAAGAACAGAGGGAAGACGACTAGGAGCATTAGAATGAAGGGAGGAGAAGAACAGAGGGAAGACGGCTAGGAGCATTAGAATGAAGGGAGGAGGAGAAGAACAGAGGGAAGACGGCTAGGAGCATTAGAATGAAGGGGAGGAGAAGAACAGAGGGAAGACGGCTAGGAGCATTAGAATGAAGGGAGGAGAAGAACAGAGGGAAGACGGCTAGGAGCATTAGAATGAAGGGAGGAGAAGAACAGAGGGAAGACGGCTAGGAGCATTAGAATGAAGGGAGGAGAAGAACAGAGGGAAGACGGCTAGGAGCATTAGAATGAAGGGAGGAGAAGAACAGAGGGAAGAAGGAGCACAGAATGAAGGGAGGAGAAGAACAGAGGGAAGACGGCTAGGAGCATTAGAATGAAGGGAGGAGAAGGAGAACAGAGGGAAGACGGCAAGGAGCATTAGAATGAAGGGAGGAGGAGAAGAACAGAGGGAAGACGGCTAGGAGCATCAGAATGAAGGGAGGAGGAGAAGAACAGAGGGAAGACGGCAAGGAGCATTAGAATGAAGGAGGAGGAGAAGAACAGAGGGAAAGAACATCAGAATGAAGGGAGGAGAAGAACAGAGGGAAGACGACTAGGAGCATCAGAATGAAGGGAGGAGAAGAACAGAGGGAAGACGGCTAGGAGCATTAGAATGAAGGGAGGAGAAGAACAGAGGGAAGACGGCTAGGAGCATTAGAATGAAGGGAGGAGAAGAACAGAGGGAAGACGGCTAGGAGCATCAGAATGAAGGGAGGAGAAGAACAGAGGGAAGACGGCTAGGAGCATTAGAATGAAGGGAGAAGGAGAACAGAGGGAAGAGCTAGGAGCATCAGAATGAAGGGAGGAGGAGAAGAACAGAGGGAAGACGGCTAGGAGCATCAGAATGAAGGGAGAAGAAGAACAGAGGGCTAGGAGCATCAGAATGAAGGGAGGAGAAGAACAGAGGGAAGACTGCTAGGAGCATTAGAATGAAGGACAGAAGAACAGAGGGAAGACGACTAGGAGCATCAGAATGAAGGGAGGAGGAGAACAGAGGGAAGACGGCTAGGAGCATCAGAATGAAGGGAGGAGAAGAACAGAGGGAAGACGGCTAGGAGCATTAGAATGAAGGACTGAGAAGAAGAACAGAGACGGCTAGGAGCATCAGAATGAAGGGAGGAGAAGAACAGAGGGAAGACTGCTAGGAGCATTAGAATGAAGGACAGAAGAACAGAGGGAAGACGACTAGGAGCATTAGAATGAAGGGAGGAGGAGAACAGAGGGAAGACGACTAGGAGCATTAGAATGAAGGGAGGAGGAGAACAGAGATGGCTAGGAGCATTAGAATGAAGGGAGGAGAATAACAGAGGATGATTAGCTAGCATCTGTGCGCCTCCTCTCTTCCCATGCTGCTTATTCAACACACACAGAAACACAGTATGACCCAAGCTACATATGGTTGGTAAACCTTGGCATTATAGGATATAGAAGCCAAGATGTGTGCTGGGTCAGAGCTTATAGGCAATTCAGGATGCATTATCTTAGTTATTGCTAATGCGTCCGGCCTTGGATCATGTGGGAAGTTATCCAGAGGTGCTGTAAATACCACTACCTTACCGTAGACACAGTGTTCACCGAGACTCATACCAGTCACTACAAGTCTGACAACTTTTACCTTACATAGTGCACTACTTGAACAGTGCTTAGGGGAATAGTGTCGTGCCAGGTGTAGCGTCAGACTGTAGCGTCAGACTGTAGTCTAGTTGGGTGGTGAGTACTACACTGTCTTCTAACGATCAGTCTGAGACTCCGGTATACATGTGGAGGCGTATTGCGTTGTCACTGTACTCACAGCAGCACTCTTCCCTGGGAAGCTGAAGAAGGAGTCAGGTCCGTTCCGGTGGGCCATGCTCCTCAGGACAGACAGCAGCTTCACCGCATGGGGAGGCTGGAGGGAAGAACACGCACAAGATGAGAGGCCACAGACTTTGATGAGGGTGCACCGCATACACAAGTACTTTCATGTAAAGCCACAGTGCAGTCGGGAGAGTATTCAGACACCTTCCCTGTTCCCACATTTTGTTAAGTTACAGCCTTATTCTAAAATTGATGAAATACAAAAAATCCTCATCAATCTACACACAATACCCCATAATGACAAAGCAAAAACAGTTTTTTATACATTTTTGCAAATGTATTACAAATACAAATCTTATTTACATAAGTATTCAGACCCTTCACCATGAGACTAACTTGAGCTCCGGTCCATCCTGTTTCCGATGATCATCCTTGAGATGTTTCTACGAATTGTTTGGGTACCATCTGTTGTAAATTCAATTGATTGGACATGATTTAGAGAAGCACACACCTGTCTATTTCAGGTCCCACAGGATTGTGTCGAGGCACAGACCCGGGGAAGGGTACCAAAAATATGTCTGCAGCATTCAAGGTCCCAAAGAACACAGTGGCCTCCATCATTTGGAACCACTAAGACTCTGCGGAGAGCTGGCCGCCCGGCCAAACTGAGCAATCGGTGGGAAAGGGCTTGATCAGGGAGGTGAACAAGAACCCGATGGTCACTCTGACAGAGATCTAGAGTTCATCTGTGGAGATGGGAGAACCTTCCTGAAGGACAACCATCTCTACCAAACTCCACCAATCAGCCCTTTATGGTAGAGTGGCCAGACGGAAACCACTCCTCAGTAAAAAGGCACATGACAGCCCGCTTTGAGTTTGGCAAAAGGCACCTAAAGAACTCTGACCATGAGAAACAAGATTTTTTTGGTCTGATGAAACCAAAATTGAACTCTTTGGCCTGAATGCCAAGCGCCACGTCTTGAGAAAACCTGGCACCATCTCTAAGTTGAAGCATGGTGGTGGCAGCATCATGTTGTGGGGACATTTTTCAGTGGCAAGGGACTGGGAGACTAGTCAGGATCGAGGGATAGATGAACGGAGCAGAGAGATCTGTGAAGAAAACCTGCTACAGACGGCTCAGGACCTCAGAAACACAGCCAAGGCAACGCAGGAATCCAACCTGACAGAGTGGATCTATAGAGAAGAATGGGAGAAACTCCCCAAATAAAGGTGTGCCAAGCTTGTAGCGTCAAACCTAAGAAGACACAAGGCTGTAGTCGCTGCCAAAGGTGATTCAGCAATGTACTGTGTGAAGGGTCTGAATACTTATGTACATTTTCTAAAATGTCTAAAAACCTATTTTTGCTTTCCCATTAAGGGATATTGTGTGTCGATTGAGGAGGAAAAACAATTGAATCAATTTTAAAATAGGGCAGCAACGTAACATAATGTGGAAAAGGGCAAGGGGGACTGAACACTTCCTGAACGCACCGTACATGTTCAGGTTCACAGGCAGGTAAGCAAGCAAAACAAACACACCAACATCTCCACAACTACAGAGACCAGGTCTATTTTCTGCTTCTCTATATTGACCTCTACTAACCAAGTCAACATCTCGTTGAGAACTCTCTAGAGACATTATACTGAGAATGCAGTAGTTCTGTTGATCTACTTTACATTCCCGTTGATGCTGCAAGGTCACCCGCTTCAGATCAGAGCCCCTTCCTTTCAACCCAAATGTAAATCAAAACCCACGGAACCGTGATCAACGTTGATAAACTTCCATAATATATTGATGAGCTTTTCTTCCGACAAGGCCTCTGTCAGTTTAATTTCTGTGGAGGCGGCAGTCAGCATATCACACTGTGTGTCACTCTGTTCAAATGCTGTGAGGTAGAGACTCCTGATAGACGCATCATCTCTTGCCAACCCCCTCACATAATATTTCACAGAGCTAGCAGAGTGTCTGAGTGTGTGTGTGTCTGTGTGAGTGTGTGTCTGAGTGTGTGTGTGTGTGTGTGTGTGGTAATGGAGAAGCACAAAAGCAGATTGTCAACAAGATGGGGCAATCTGATTCCACACTGATCAATGGGCCTCCCTATTTATTTATTTATTTTTATTTCACCTTTATTTAACCAGGTAGGCTAGTTGAGAACAAGTTCTCGTTTACAACTGCGACCTGGCCAAGATAAAGCATAGCAGTGTGAACAAACAACAACACAGAGTTACACATGGAGTAAACAATACACAAGTCAATAACAGTAGAACATTTTTTTTTAAAGAGTCTATATACATTGTGTGCAAAAGGCATGAGGAGGTAGGCGGATAATTCCAATTTTGCAGATTGCAGACTGGAGTGATAAATGATCAGATGGTCATGTGCAGGTAGAGATACTGGTGTGCAAAAGAGCAGAAAAGTAAATAAATAAAAACAGTATGAGGATGAGGTAGGTAAATTGGGTGGGCTATTTACCGATGGACTATATACAGCTGCAGCGATCGGTTAACTGCTCAGATAGTTGATGTTTAAAGTTGGTGAGGGGAATAAATCTCCAACTTCAGCGATTTTTGCAATTCGTTCCAGTCACAGGCAGCAGAGAACTGTAAGGAAAGGCGGCCAAATGAGGTGTTGGCTTTAGGGATGATCAGTGAGATACACCTGCTGGAGCTCGTGCTACGGGTGGGTGTTGCCATCGTGACCAGTGAACTGAGATAAGGCGGAGCTTTACCTAGCATGGATTTGTAGATGACCTGGAGCCAGTGGGTCTGGCGACGAATATGTAGCGAGGGCCAGCCGACTAGAGCATACAGGTCGCAGTGGTGGGTGGTGTAAGGTGCTTTAGTAACAAAACGGATGGCACTGTGATAAACTGCATCCAGTTCGCTGAGTAGAGTGTTGGAAGCTATTTTGTAGATGACATCGCCGAAGTCGAGGATCGGTAGGATAGTCAGTTTTACTAGGGTAAGTTTGGCGGCGTGAGTGAAGGAGGCTTTGTTGCGGAATAGAAAGCCGATTCTAGATTTGATTTTAGATTGGAGATGTTTGATATGAGTCTGGAAGGAGAGTTTACAGTCTAGCCAGACACCTAGGTACTTATAGATGTCCACATATTCTAGGTCGGAACCATCAAGGGTGGTGATGCTAGTCCTGCGTGCTGGTGCAGGCAGCGAACAGTTGAAAAGCATGCATTTGGTTTTACTAGCAGTTTGGTTTTAAGAGCAGTTGGAGGCCACGGAAGGAGTGTTGTATGGCATTGAAGCTCATTTGGAGGTTTGTTAGCACAGTGTCCAAGGAAGGACCAGAAGTATACAGAATGGTGTCGTCTGCGTAGAGGTGGATCAGGGAATCACCCGCAACAAGAGCAACATCATTGATATATACAGAGAAAAGAGTCGGCCCAAGAATTGAACCCTGTGGCACCCCCATAGAGACTGCCAGAGGATCGGACAACATGCCCTCCGATTTGACACACTGAACTCTTATCAGAGAAGTAGTTGGTGAACCAGGCAAGGCAGTTATTAGAAAAACTGAGGCGACTGAGTCTGCCGATAAGAATATGGTGATTGACAGAGTCGAAAGCATTGGCCAGGTCGATGAAGACGGCTGCACAGTACTGTCTTTTATCGATGGCGGTTATGATATCATTGAGTCCCTTGAACGTGGCTGAGGTGCACCCGTGACCGGCTCGGAAACCAGATTGCACAGCGGAGAAGGTACGGTGGGATTCAAGATGGTCAGTGATCTGTTTGTTGACTTGGCTTTCGAAGACCTTAGATAGGCAGGGCAGGATGGATATAGGTCTTTAACAGTTTGGGTCAAGGGTGTCTCCCCCTATGAAGAGGGGGATGACTGCGGCAGCTTTCCAAACCTTGGGGATCCAGACGATATGAAAGAGAGGTTGAACAGGCTGGAAATAGGGGTTGCGACAATGGAGGCGGAGAGTTTCAGAAATAGAGGGTCCAGATTGTCAAGACCAGCTGATTTTTACGGGTCCAGGTTTTGCAGCTCTTTCAGAACATCTGCTATCTGGATTTGGGTGACGGAGGAGCTGGGGAGGCTTGGGCGAGTAGCTGCGGGGGGGGGGGCGGAGCTGTTGGCCGAGGTTGGAGTAGCCAGGAGTAAGGCATGGCCAGCCGTTGAGAAATGCTTGTTGAAGTTTTCGATTATCATGGATTTATCGGTGGTGACCGTGTTACCAAGCCTCACTGCAGTGGGCAGCTGGGAGGAGGTGCTCTTGTTCTCCATGGACTTTACAGTGTCCCAGAACTTTTTGGAGTGAGAGCTACAGGATGCAAATTTCTGCTTGAAAAAACTGGCCTTTGCTTTCCTGACTGACTGCGTGTATTGGTTCCTGACTTCCCTGAACAGTTGCATATCTCGGGGACTATTCGATGCTATTGCAGTCCGCCACAGGATGTTTTTGTGCTGGTCGAGCGCAGACAGGTCTGGAGTGAACCAAGGGCTATATCTGTTCTTCGTTCTGCATTTTTTGAACGGAGCATGCTTATCTACGATGGTGAGGAAGTTACGTTTAAAGAATGACCAGGCATCCTCAACTGACGGGATGAGGTCAATATCCTTCCAGGATACCCGGGCCAGGTCGATTAGAAAGGCCTGCTCGCAGAAGTGTTTTAGGGAGCGTTTGACAGTGATGAGGGGTGGTCCTTTGACTGCGGACCCGTAGCGGATACAGGCAATGAGGCAGTGATCGCTGAGATCCTGATTGAAGACAGCTGAGGTGTATTTGGAGGGCCAGTTGGTCAGGATAACGTCTATGAGGGTGCCCTTGTTAACAGATTTAGGGTTGTACCTGGTGGGTTCCTTGATGATTTGAGTGAGATTGAGGGCATCGAGCTTAGATTGTAGGATATCCCAGTTTAGGTCACCTAACAGAACAAACTCTGAAGACAGATGGGGGGCGATCAACTCACAAATGGTGTCCAGGGCACAGCTGGGAGCTGAGGGGGGGTCGGGTAGCAGGCGGCAACAGTGAGAGACTTATTTCTGGAGAGAGAATTTTTTTTAATTAGTAGTTCGAACTGTTTGGGTAATGACCTGCAAAGTATGACATCACTTTGCAGGGTCTCTGCAGTAGACTGCAACTCCTACCCCTTTGGCAGTTCTATCTTGACGGAAAATGTTGTAGTTGGGGATGGAAATCTTAGAATTCTTGGTGGCTAGGCAAGACTGTCCAGGCTGTCTTCCCACTGTTACTGTACTGACTCCACCCTGCTTGGCAAGACTGTCCAGGCTGTGTTCCCACTGTACCGACTCCACCCTGCTAGGCAAGACTGTCCAGGCCGTGTTCCCACTGTACCGACTCCACCCTGCTAGGCAAGACTGCCCAGGCTGTCTTCCCACTGTACTGTACTGACTCCACCCTGCTAGGCAAGACTGTCCAGGCTGTCTTCCCACTGTTACTGTACTGACTCCACCCTGCTTGGCAAGACTGTCCAGGCTGTGTTCCCACTGTACTGACTCCACCCTGCTAGGCAAGACTGCGCAGGCTGTCTTCCCACTGTACTGACTCCCCCTGCAGGCCCAGGCTGTCTTCCCAGGCCACTGTACTGACTCCACCCTGCTAGGCAAGACTGCCCAGGCTGTCTTCCCACTGTACCGACTCCACCCTGCAAGACAAGACTGCGCAGGCTGTCTTCCCACTGTACTGACTCCACCCTGCCAGGCAAGAATGTCCAGGCCTGTCTTCCCACTGTACTGTACTGACTCCACCCTGCTAGGCAAGACTGTCCAGGCTGTCTTCCCACTGTACTGACTCCACCCTGCTAGGCAATACTGCCCAGGCTGTCTTCCCACTGTACTGTACTGACTCCACCCTGCTAGGCAAGACTGTCCAGGCAGTCTTCCCACTGTACTGAATCCACCCTGCTAGGAAAGAATGTCCAGGCAGTCTTCCCACTGTACTGAATCCACCCTGCTAGGCAAGACTGTCCAGGCTGTCTTCCAACTGTACTGCACTGACTCCACCCTGCTAGGAAAGACTGTCCAGGCTGTCTTCTCACTGTTCTGCACCAACTCCACCCTGCTAGCAAGACTGTCCAGGCTGTCTTCCCACTGTACTGACTCCACCCTGCTAGGCAAGACTGCCCAGGCTGTCTTTCAACTCCCTCCAAAGATTTTCTATGGGGTTGAGATCTGGAGACTGGCTAGGCCACTCCAGGACCTTGAAATGCTTCTTACGAAGCCACTCCTTTGTTGCTGTCATGCTGAAAGACCCAGCCACGTTTCATCTTCAATGCCCTTGCTGATGGAAGGAGGTTTCCACACAAAATCTCACGATACATGGCCCCATTCATTCTTTCCTTTACACGGATCAGTTGTCCTGGTCCCTTTGCAGAAAAACAGTCCCAAAGCATGATGTTTCCACCCCCATGCTTCACAGTAGGTATGGTGTTCTTTGGATGCAACTCAGCATTCTTTGTCCTCCAAACACGACGAGTTGAGTTTTTACCAAAAAGTTATATTTTGGTTTTATCTGACCATATGACATTCTCCCAATCTTCTTCTGGACCATCTAAATGCTCTCTATCAAACTTCAGACGGGCCTGGACATGTACTGGCTTAAGCAGGGGGACACGTCTGGCACTGCAGGATTTGAGTCCCTGGCAGCGTAGTGTGTTACTGATGGTAGGCTTTGTTACTTTGGTCCCAGCTCTCTGCAGGTCATTCACTAGGTCCCCCCGTGTGGTTCTGGGATTTTTTCTCACCGTTCTTGTGATCATTTTGACCCCACTGGGTGAGATATTGTGTGGACCCCAGATCGAGGGAGATTATCAGTGGTCTTGTATGTCTTCCATTCCCTAATAATTGCTCCCACAGTTGATTTCTTCAAACCAAGCTGCTTACCTATTGCAGATTCAGTCTTCCCAGCCTGGTGCAAGTCTACAATTTTGTGTCTGGTGTCCTTTGACAGCTCTTTGGTCTTAGCCATAGTGGAGTTTGGAGCGTGACTGTTTGAGGTTGTGGACAGGTGTCTTTTATACTGATAACAAGTTCAAACAGGTGCCATTAATACAGGTAACGAGTGGAGGAAAGAGGAGCCTCTTAAAGAAGAAGTTACAGGTCTGTGAGAGCCAGAAATTTTGCTTGTTTGTAGGTGAACAAATACTTATTTTCCACCATAATTTGCAAATAAATTAATTAAAAATCCTACAATGTGATTTTCTGGAAAATAAATTCTCATTTTGTCTGTCATAGTTGAAGAGTACCTGTGATGAAAATTACAGGCCTCTTTCATCTTTTTAAGTGGGAGAACTTGCACAATTGGTGGCTGACTAAATACTTTTTTGTCCCACTGTAGATACTATTTAACTAATGATAGTACTATCCTATTTATGTTCAACTGTTAAATGTGTGTGATTTAATTCCAAACACTGATCTAAGATCTCTCCTTAAGTCATAACATCACCCAGTAGAAGGTAGAATGATAAAACTGCCTTCATATAGAGCTAAGTCGCAACTTCCTCAAGTTATTACACATTAATAATGCAGTAATGTTTTTTGGATTAGCCCAATAGACAGCGATGGTGTGTCTGCACTACACAGTGTGATGTATGGTACCAGAGCACAGAGAGGCTAAAAGGATGTGTACAGGCGACCAGTTGAAGTGTTGCGAGCACATTCCCCATGCTCTCTACAAGACAAATATGACAGGGCAATACGGTATGAAGGTTAGACTAGTTGTGTTACCCATTGGCCTTTCTCTCCTTGCAGTTTGCTGAAGAACAACTTCAGCTCCTTGACTGTGATGCTGTAGCTGGCCAGCACTCCTAGCATGTCCACCATCAGGTCTGGAAGAGGGAAGGGACACACACAGGTTAAACATGACATATGTGAAGAGGGGAAACTGACCACAGCCTAACAATGGACTTGAACAGAGTCCAAGTGAAAAGCAAAACACATAGAGGGATGTTCCAGAAACCCTCTATAACCAATGGTTATGGCTCAAAACATTTTATGGATTGATTACAAATAGACCAAAAACACTTCACACTTAAAGAAGACATCGAAAAAGACAAATCAGATATTCAGCACTTAAAATACTATGCAAACCAAATCACCTTTTATTTGTTGAGTACACATATTTTCACATTATGGCAAATGTGGAGAAATGCTATGCCATTCCCCATCAAGGGGTTTTGTTATTTTATTTTTTATTGTAAATATTTTTTTATTTCACCAGGTAGGCTTGTTGAGAACAAGTTCTCATTTACAACTGCGACCTGGCCAAGACAAAGCAAAGCAGTGCGACAAACAACAACACAGAGTTACACTTGAAATAAACAAGCGTACAGTCAATAACACAATAGAAAATAAAAAAGAAAGTCTATATACAGTGTGTGCAAATGGCGTGAGGAGGTAAGGCAATAAATAGGCCATAGTAGCGAAGTAATTACAATTTAGCAAATTAACACTGGAGTGATAGATGTGCAGATGATGATGTGCAAGTAGAAATACTGGTGTGCAAAAGAGCAGAAAAGTAAATAAAAACAATATGGGGATGAGGTAGGTAGATTGGATGGGCTATTTACATATGGGCTGTGTACAGCAGCAGCGATCGGTAAGCTGCTCAGATAGCTGATGCTTAAAGTTAGTGAGGGAAATATAAGTCTCCAGCTTCAGTGATTTTTGCAATTTGTTCCAGTCACTGGCAGCAGAGAACTGGAAGGAAAGGTGGCCAAAGAAGGTGTTGGCTTTGGGGATGACCAGTGAGATACAGTGGAGAGAACCAGTATTTGATACACTGCCGATTTTGCAGGTTTTCCTACTTACAAAGCATGTAGAGGTCTGTAATTTTTATCATAGGTACACTTCAACTGTGAGAGACGGAATCTAAAAATCCAGAAAATCACGTATCATTTTTAAGTAATTAATTTGCATTTTATTGCATGACATAAGTATTTGATTCATCAGAAAAGCAGGAACTTAATATTTGGTACAGAAACCTTTGTTTGCAATTACAGAGATCATACGTTTCCTGTAGTTCTTGACCAGGTTTGCACACACTGCAGCAGGGATTTTGGCCCACTCCTCCATACAGACCTTCTCCAGATTCTTCAGGTTTCAGGGCGTTCGCTGAGCAATACGGACTTTCAGCTCCCTCCAAAGATTTTCTATTGGGTTCAGGTCTGGAGACTGGCTTGGCCACTCCAGGACCTTGAGATGCTTCTTACGGAGCAACTCCTTAGTTGCCCTGGCTGTGTGTTTTGGGTCCTTGTCATGCTGGAAGACACAGCCACGACCCATAATCAATGCTCTTACTGAGGGAAGGAGGTTGCTGGCCAAGATCTCGCGATACATGGCCCCATCCATCCTCCCCTCAATACGGTGCAGTTCTCCTGTCCCCTTTGCAGAAAAGCATCCCCAAAGAATGATGTTTCCACCTCCATGTTTCACAGTTGGGATGGTGTTCTTGGGGTTGTACTCATCCTTCTTCTTCCTCCAAACACCACTTGTGGAGTTTAGACAAAAAAGCTCTATTTTTGTCTCATCAGACCACATGACCTTCTCCCATTCCTCCTCTGGATCATCCAGATGGTCATTAGCAAACTTCAGACGGGCCTGGACATGGGCTGGCTTGAGCACGGGGACCTAGCGTGCGCTGCAGGATTTTAATCCATGACGGCGTAGTGTGTTACTAATGGTTTTCTTTGAGATTGTGGTCCCAGCGCTCTTCAGGCCATTGACCAGGTCCTGCTGTGTAGTTCTGGGCTGATCCCTCACCTTCCTCATGATCATTGATGCCCCACGAGGTGAGATCTTGCATGGAGCCCCAGACCGAGGGTGATTGACCTTCATCTTGAACTTCTTCCAATTTCTAATAATTGAGCCAACAGTTGTTGCCTTCTCACCAAGCTGCTTGCTTATTGTCCTGTAGCCTATCCCAGCTTTGTGCAGGTCTACAATTTTATCCCTAATGTCCTTACACAGCTCTCTGGTCTTGGCCATTGTGGAGAGGTTGGAGTCTGTTTGATTGAGTGGGTGGACAGGTGTCTTTTATACAGGTAACGAGTTCCAACAGAGGTTGGAGTCTGTTTGATTGAGTGGGTGGACAGGTGTCTTTTATACAGGTAACGAGTTCAAACAGGTGCAGTTAATACAGGTAATGAGTGGAGAACAGGAGGGCTTCTTAAAGAAAAACTAACAGGGCTGAGAGCCAGAATTATTACTGGTTGGTAGGTGATCAAATACTTATGTCATGCAATAAAATGCAAATTAATTACTTAAAATCATACAATGTGATTTTCTGGATTTTTGTTTTAGATTCCGTCTCTCACAGTTGAAGTGTACCTATGATAAAAATTACAGACCTCTACATAGTTTGTAAGTGGGAAAACCTGCAAAATCAGCAGTGTATCAAATACAGTGCCTTGCGAAAGTATTCGGCCCCCTTGAACTTTGCGACCTTTTGCCACATTTCAGGCTTCAAACGTAAAGATATAAAACTGTATTTTTTTGTGAAGAATCAACAAGTGGGACACAATCATGAAGTGGAACGACATTTATTGGATATTTCAAACTTTTTTAACAAATCAAAAACTGAAGAATTGGGCGTGCAAAATTATTCAGCCCCTTTACTTTCAGTGCAGCAAACTCTCTCCAGAAGTTCAGTGAGGATCTCTGTATGATCCAATGTTGACCTAAATGACTAATGATGATAAATACAATCCACCTGTGTGTAATCAAGTCTCCGTATAAATGCACCTGCACTGTGATAGTCTCAGAGGTCCGTTAAAAGCGCAGAGAGCATCATGAAGAACAAGGAACACACCAGGCAGGTCCGAGATACTGTTGTGAAGAAGTTTAAAGCCTTCGCAGCTCTTTCAGAACATCTGCTATCTGGATACGGGTAAAGGAGAAGCTGGGGAGGCTTGGGCAAGTAGCTGCGGGGGGGGTTTGGAGTTATAGCTACAGGATGCAAATTTCTGTTTGAAAAAGCTAGCCTTTGCTTTCCTGACTGACTGCGTGTATTGGTTCCTGACTTCCCTGAAAAGTTGCATATCGCAGGGACAATTCGATGCTATTGCAGTCCGCCTCAGGATGTTTTTGTGCTGGTCGAGGGCAGTCAGGTCTGGAGTGAACCAAGGGCTATATCTGTTCTTAGTTCTACATTTTTTGAAAGGTGGTGAGGAAATTACTTTTAAAGTACGACCAAGATTCCTCGAATGACGGGATGAGGTCAAAATCCTTCCAGGGTACTCAGGCCAGGTCGATTATAAAGCCCTGCTCGCAGAAGTGTTTTAGTGAGCGTTTGACAGTGATGAAGGGTGGTCGTTTGACCGCGGACCCATAGCAGATGCAGGCAATGAGGCAGTGATCACTGAGATCCTGATTGAAAACAGCAGAGGTGTATTTGGAGGGTAAATTGGTCAGGATAATATCTCTGAGGGTGCCCATGTTTACAGATTTAGGATTGTACCTGGTGGGTTCCTTGATAATTTGTCTGAGATTGAGGGTATCTAGTTTAGAATGTAGGACTGCCGGGGTGTTAAGCATATCCCAGTTCAGGTCACTTAACAGAACGAGCTCTGAAGATAGATGGGGGGCAATCAATTCACATATGGTGTCCAGGGCACAGCTGGGAGCTGAAGGGGGTCTATAACAGGCGGCAACAGTGAGAGACTTATTTCTGGAGAGATTCATTTTTAAAATTAGAAGCTTGAACTGTTTGGACATAGACCTGGAATGTATGACAGAACATTGCAAGCTATCTCTGCAGTAGATTGCAACTACTCCCCATTTGGCAGTTCTATCTTGACGGAAAATGTTGTAGTTGGGGATGGAAATCTTTGAATTTTTGGTGGCCTTCCTAAACCAGGATTCAGACACGGCAAGGACATCAGGGTTGGCAGAGTGTGCTAAAGCAGTGAGTGAAACTATCTTAGGGAGGAAGCTTCTGATGTTAACATGCATGAAACCAAGGCTTTTTCGGTTACAGAAGTCAACAAATGAGAGTGCCTGGGTTGACCTCCACTTCACCCGAGGAACAGAGGAGGAGTAGGATGAGGGTACGGCTAAAGGCTATCAAAACTGGTCATCTAGTGCGTTGGGGACAGAGAATAAAAGGAGCAGATTTCTGGGCGTGGTAGAACAGATTCAGGGCATAATGTGCAGACAGGGGTTTGGTGGGGTGCGGGTACAGTGGAGGTAAACCCAGGCACTGAGTGATGATAAGAGAGGTTGCATCTCTGGACGCACATGTTATGCTGGGTGAGGTCACCGCATGTGTGGGAGGTGGGACAAAGGAGGTATCTGAGGCATGTTGAGTGGGACTAGGGGCTCGGCAGTAAACTAAAACAATGATAACTATCCTAAACAACAATATACAAGGCATATTGACATTTGAGAGAGACATAAAGCGAGGCATAAAGCAATCATAGGTGTTGATTGGGAGAGCTAGCTAAGACAACAATAAGGGGGGGGCTATAGGGAGGCTATAGAACATCTGTCTCTGTTCACTGGGATGAAAATGGTCCTCCTGGCATTAGCCAGTAATGTGTATTGATTGGCTTATCAATGCACACTCCCCCTGGCATTCAGCCTATAATACGACACATTACTGGCTAATGCCATGGAGGACCATTTTCATCAGGTACAGTGGAGGTTCTATAGCCTGCCAGAGCGACCTGGGGCATCAGAGGACTGACACACACCAGCCATGGAAGGAGAGGGAGAGAGGCCGTCTGATTTAACAGCCTAATGCCCGTTTCACACTACTGAGCCAAGCAGAGTCAAAACATATTGCAATGTCCTGGTTACACCATAATTGCCGGAGACATGCTGAAAGGACGACGTGAAAAGAAGATATCAGGGCAAGTGCAGTCGGTTCGGGTTGACACATTAGTGTAAAAATAGTTTATTTGTCGGTCTGGCCTGAACTACATGTTCATGTTGCCTGGGTTTGTCTGTCTGGCCTGACCTGAATGTTCATGTTCCCTGGGTTTGTCTGTCTGTCTGTCTGGCCTGGACTGCATGTTCATGTTCCCTGGGTTTGTATGTCTGTCTGGCCTGGACTGCATATCCATGTTCCCTGGGTTCGTCTGTCTGTCTGGCCTGGACTGCATGTTAATGTTCCCTGGGTTTGTCTGTCTGTCTGGCCTGGACTGCATGTTATGCATGTTAATGTTCCCTGGGCTAATGGTTTCATTATGCTAAGGCTGATCATCCTCATCTGCCAGGCCAGTGGTCAATCATTGAGCTTTAGAAGAGTTATTTTGGCCTCATTAGTAACTGGGTGAGAGTCTGGTGAGTGATTGAGGCTGGTGACTGTGTCTACTGACTGGTGTGGGAGTCACTTCTGACTGGGCAGTGGGTCAGTGCGAGGCTGAGTAGTGTTGTCAGGTCTGCACACACACTCCAAATCTAATGATGATGCGTGTGTGTGTGTCTGTCTGTCCGTCCGTGGGTATCCGCACCTCCTCAGTGCTTGAGTTGCTGCAGGACAAAGTAGTCTCTTTTCAGACACACACAGAATAGTGCCGTTAGCTGGCTAAGCTTGATGAGGGAAGGTGAGGAGCATTAGACAGGACTATCTCACTTCCTCATTCTAAGGTGATACCTGTACAGTAGGGAATCATTCGGACTGAGGCAGTGGTCATTACTTTGGATTTAAATAGGTAGAAAAACACAGGACTTGGAGAACCACTGGACAATGATTATGACTGAGACAATCATCCTCACTCCAGGGGAACGAGACAGCCCTGTAGGTAGGTGTCAGCATGCTAAATACTGTACTGAGGACTGGGGTGACCTCATTACTTTGGCCTCTGGTGTTACTGTGGCAGTACCTGCGATCATGCTGTCAGTGTGGGCCACGCGGTCCAGGACCAGGTTGATGAGGGCCGTGTCAGTGCAGGCCTGCAGGTTCCTCACGCTCTTCTTCAGGATAGCCGTGAAGATGCTCCACACCTCTGCCTGGCACGTGGGCTCACACTGGGAACCAGACATAATAATAATGGATCCGATTTAGAGAGAGATTTGCCAGATGCTCAAAGTGCTTTACAATCCTCCATCGCTAACATGTACCCATAGAAATAGGCCTACAATTACTAGAACGGGGATCCCCATTCAAGTCAATGAGACCACGATGGGTGGACTGGCAGAAAATCTATTTCTCTCTGTGTATTTCTGTGTGTGTACAGCCACAACTCATCCACCATAGATTATATTATACATATTGTTCCATTTCATTTTGTGTGTGTAGCACCCACCTTGTCCAGCAGCTCCACCATGCACACAATGCTGTCTTTTTCCTGGATAATGAAGTTCATCTCCAGGTCAAACTGGCCCCCCACCAACTAGAGAGAAAGAGAAAGAGGATTCATCAACCTACGCAATTCAAAAGCACAGAGTCAAAAACAACATCTCCAATGCAATTGGATTAGCATATGCCACTGAGCTTTTCCCTCACACCTATTTATGTCCTTTATTTTAGGACATAAAACCCCTGGCACAGGTTCCTGGGCCACATCAACTGCATAACCAAATCCCTGGACCAAGCCGGACGGTGTATTTCTAAACAGCTGCTCCTCTGTGGATCAGGCCTGCTGGACAACTAGATTAGAGGAATGGGTTGAGCTTTATTCCACCTAGCTTCTATCATACTGCTGTTACCTATCCAATCCAGTTGTCTCAGATGTGTACAAGGATGTGAACAATGGAGCAATACAGAAAGATGCTCCACTCTCTGCCCTATTTCACCTCAATGCGGTCATATTCTGTGTAGACAAGTGAACAAGGGCACAGCGGAGGGTCACTCCCCCCTGAAATGAAACACATCCCGGAGGACAAAACCCTGCCTGGTCCTGAGCAGAGTATGTGAGAGGAATTGAGTGGTGGGAAAGACCGATCCGGCACTCCACATCCTTCCCAACCACTCCACTAAAAACCGCTACCTGCTCACAGGAGAAAAGAAACTGCTGCTTCAAATTCACCCTATTCATAAAAATCACTTAATTAGGGTACTTCACCCCTTTTTCTCCCCAATTTGTCTTATACCCCCGCAGCAACTCCCCTACGGACTCGGGAGAGGCGAAGGTCGATAGCCATGCGTCCTCCGAAACACGAGCCTGGCCAAGCCGCAGTGCTTCTTGACACACCCGGAAGCCAGCCGCACCGATGTGTTGGAGGAAACACCGTCCAGCTGGCGACCGAAGACAGCTTGCAGGTGCCCGGCCCACCACAAGGAGTCGCTAGAGCGCAGTGGGACAAGGAAATCACGGCCTGCCAAAACCTCCCCGAACCCAGATGCTGGGCCAATTCTGCACCGCCTCATGGGCCTCCCGGTCACGGTCGGGCTGTGACAGCCTGGGATTGAACCTGGGTCTGTAGTGACAACTCAAACACTACAATGCAGTGCCTTAGACCGCAGCGCCACCTGGGAGGCCATTAAAATCCCAATTTAACCAACACCCATCTATTTTTGTGACTACCTGGAACTACCATTTGGTTTTGAAGTATTTAAACCAAACCATTTCATTTGAATGAAAATCATTGAAATAAACAACAAGAAAAGGGTAAGTTAAGGGAATTTATATGTTTAAAGATAATGATTAAATAATTCACCCTGAAACCTAACTATTAATGAGTATAGTTTATGTAGCATGTATAAGATATAATTAAAGTATTAAAGGTAAGTCCAACGAGGTTCAGAAGAGACCTGTGAGTGAGAGAAATGTGTGCCTAAGAAAATACAGAGAACAATTAAACTGTGTTTGACACGACCTGGCTAGAACTCTGAGAAACATATGATAGGACAGGGAGGACTTGTCAAGGTTTCCCTAATCTCGGGGGAATGGAACTGTCGGCTGGGTAGTGATACACAGTGGTGAGAACTATGGAGAAGGATACAACTCACCTACTGTTCATGTGTATGTATGTGTGTAGGATATCTACTGTTTGTGTGGAAGTATGTGCGCAAGCAAGGTCTAAAATGGATGTCTTTGTATAATGGTCTTTATTCAGAGTGCTCTCGTGAATAAACATTTTGACTATTGTAAGCTGGGAACTCTGTCTGTTTCATTTAAACCAGAACCTTACAAACTTTGGGTTGCAGACTGAGTAGATTAATTGAAGTTTATGAACATTGTTAACAAAATTCTCATAACAGTAAGAAAGACTGTAAATAGCACTCATCATTTCAAAAGGGCTACATGTCATATTAAACAGCATATAAACGTCATAAATAGGTCAGGAGCCAGACAGGTAGTTAAAGAAAAGAAAATGATTTCGGCTATATTATTTCAAGGCTATAGCCTGCAGAGAAATACATTTCAGGACACATGGACATGCAGTCCAGGCCATACATTAAGCTCTCATTATTTAAACAACATGTTGTATTCAATCATTATAGTCTATACATTTCACATTTTTGCTGTGACTTACTGAAAATTAAATACAAATGAAAAGAAACATGCCTTACTAGGCTCAGTCTACAATGCCTTTAATTCATTTTTAGAAACACGAGTTTGGCCAGAGTCTGTGGCTTCAGGCTCATGCGTTGGTGCCTGGAGAGCAGACCAGCAACAGAGAACACCCTCTCCACGCTTACAGAGCCACTGGGGATGCTAAACACCCTCTGGGACACTCTGGTCAGGCTGGCAGGATGCATAATTGTTGTTGTTGCTGCTGTTGTTGTTGTCTGTAGGTAGGCCTTAACGATTTTAGGTAAAATATCCCTAGCAAAACGGAAAGCTCCTTGAAAGAGGTAATATGCCTGGCCTATTGGGCAAAAATCAATAAAGGGCTATTGTAAAGATAAGAGAAGTGATTTTTAGTTCATAAATACTTTGCTACATGACACACTTAGCTAGCCCCCCACCTCGTTCCTTCCTGTTGGTGTAGTAAGTAGCACGTATTTTCATCTTTGGAAGTCACCTTGATTTTTCACCTGTGTGTTTTATCAGATTCTTTATGAAAATATTTAGTGAGCTCCATGACAGTAGCTAAGTCAAGGAGCTTTAGCAGCACACAAGTAGACTACAGATGCATGCTGGGCCGGGCATACCCTGAGCTCCTGAAGTGAGCTCTACTGTAGCGGGCGAGAATGCTGACGCTTCAGCTTTTGGGAAACTCGCTCTGCGCCCCAGTCAAATGGGGTACGATACGCTCCTCCGCTCCTCACTCACATACCCTGGCCCTGAGCGGTATACAGGCTGTAGTCGTCTTCTCTAGCCTCTTTCTGACCTCCATACTTCTCAAACACAATGCACCAGCAACACAACAGCAGAAGAGCTGGTTGGGTGAGAAGCCTATTTAGAGCCTGACTTTAATCTTGTAAGGTCATGGCAACAACTGGCACTGACAGACGTGACATCTTAGTCAGGATCACCCTACAGCTATGACAACTTAGAGACATCATAAGGAACTGTCATCTAGGATGTGATAAAACTCAGACTCGAGCTAATACTAAATTTGTTTTTTTTCCAGTTCCAATTCTATTAGTAGTAGTTGTAGTATATTGCTTTCAAAAGGTTTAGGCCTATATAACACGTCATTTTTGTTGTAAATGCAAGATTTGTAATAAGTACATTCAAAGAAAATAAACGTAGATATTTTATAAATAGCTATTCCCTTAGATTGCTCCCTTAGGTGAGTTGTTTTGTCAGTTGTGTGTTTCATGTTTGAAACCTGGCTTTTATACTTTACCTTTCATGCATATTATTCATTTCATCTAGGTGCTGCCAGTGTTTTGTGTTTCTCAGCTGGTGTTTGTGCACACACACTATGTGTAAACATGTTTTGCCTCCAAAAACATGAATCGTATTATTTCCACGCCAGCAGGATGTCAATGAATTTATTATGCTACCTTTAGCAGCGTTATGGAAAAGGTTATCTACGTGTGTGTG